>NC_057811.1:430956388-431137667 GCF_018294505.1 Triticum aestivum
AAACCATTTTATCCAAAGGTGTAAGAACCATTCCTAAGAATTGCGCCTTGTAAGCAGATGCCGCCGAGTAGGTCCTACTAGCCGTATGCTTCCATACAATGTCATCCTCGGTGAGCTCATCAAGTTGGACCTCATGCAAAAGCGCCCAAAGAGTGAAGAACTGCGTGATGTGCTCCGCGGAGATGTTGGTGGGGGGTTTGATCTTGTGGATCCATGCATTGTATGAGAGGGCCTCCCGCACCTTTCAATTCTTTCTCTTTGACGCTTCGTGAATGAGCGGGGTAATGTCTTTTGGCTTGCGCCCAAGGAGCCAAGGTGAGTCCCAAAAAGGGGTCTTCGCATCGTTGCCACAGGTGATAGTGGTGGATGCATAGAAAAAATTTAGTTCCTCCTCGTCGCATGGGTTTCCCATCCCTAACCCATCTCTGAATCTGTAGAATGAAGTAAGCACCCCTGGTCGCATCATTTCTTATTTTTCCTACGTTTCCGACGGGCAGAGAGAGGAATCTGATCGTGTTTAGATCTGTTAACAAACACCAGCGTAACTGAAAAATCGCAGGAATAAAAAAGGCTGTGTGAATTGAGATGTGGTGATCTGTTCTCAAAAATAGGCACCAAAAAAGCAGATTAGCCAAACTGCCCCTAAACAGTCAAACAGGCGAATCCGCCCAAACAGTCAAATGGGCAGCTTGTTTCTTTTTCTGAGTTGTATGCATGCTTGTTGCTTGGGCACCTTCTATTTTATTTTTATTTTTGCGAGATGCTTGGGCACTTTCTAAACTGCATTTCGGACACAAACTGAAGAAAGAAAACATAAAACACGACCTCGTGTTTGTGTTCATCCCAAACCCATATGTTTAAATTTCTCCCTTTTCCTTTTAGCTAAAGAAAAGATAATCTCATATCCCCATATATTTCCTTTTAGCTGAAAGAAAAGAAAACTCATATTCCCATAAGATATGTAAGGGCATCTCCAACCCGGACCCTCAAACAAACTGCATACGTCCGAACAGCGCCGTCCAGATGTGTTTTGTCATCCAACACTGGTCAGTATCGGTCCGCTCGACAGTCCAGACGCACTTTTTCTCTTAAATCGGTGACAAACTAGAGGGGCTTTGCGGGGGTCCGGACCGCTGCCACATCCGCTTCTGACTGCTCTGGCCCACCATTAACCCTCTTCCTTGCCCACGCGCTTTCCACCCGAAACGGTCAGCGCCGCTCCAAAGCGTCAGTGCCGCATTCATGCCCGATCAGAGCAGACGCGATTTCTCACTACTGCCGGCATTAAAGCGGCGCGCCACTTGAGAGAGCGTCACCCACGCCGCTTCCGATGCACACGACTGCTTCGCGTTCAAATGATACCATGGTGGTCCGCAGTGGCGGTGCTAGGATCCAAAGTTTGTAATGTCACGTTAACTTGTGTAGTCAATTTCCTGAAGTAGTTTGTTCGGCAATGTAATATCCACACCTATAGCGACTTGATTTTACCAAATTCCTACGACTACACGTTCGCCGCTGGCGGTCTCTCTCCATTAATGATATGAGGTTGCCAATGAACCTAATCCAGCGCTATCCGTCCGTTTGTCTGCCGGTCATCATTGCCTTCCGCCCGCTACATAAACTGCAGCCCCCGATCATAGCTGCAATCATTCTCCTCCGGTCTCTTTTTCCTCTCCACACCACGCCCATCATGGTCTCCTCGCGCTCCAAAGCCCTTTGGGACAACCTCTCGTCCGACCAGAAGAAAGAGATCGTCACCATTGCTGTCTGCTGACCTGAAGGCAGACGGAGGCCAACCACGTCCCAATCGAGGGAGCGGCCGAGGACGAGCCAGCGTCACCCTCCTCACCGGTGAATGCCGGCATCACCATCGGAGAGGCCCGTGCCCACTATATGGACATGGTGCGGGAGGAGCGGGAGCAAAGTTCAGGGAAGCGCAGGCCGACCAGGCCTACAACTTTCGTCTTCTCGACGAGCACCGGCAAGCGGAGGGGCAACTCGCCGCCAACGTGGCGGAGCAGGCGGCGCTACTCGACTCCTACCGCTCCGCCCACAACATCCGTTGCGCCAGCTCACGGTATTGCCCATATCAGGCGAAATTACAAGCCGCCTGCAAGGAGATGGACGTGGCGGTGGATGAGGTATATATTCAACAAGAGCGACGAGGAGGAGGACATTGCCAGCTCCGCCAAGGCCACGCCCCGCCGCCACAACAACGAAGCTAGCATGTCCACGGGCGCTGCCGACAGTGAGGAAGAGTAGTGCATGGTAGGTCGCCACCACTCGGGTCCCAAGAAGACCGCCGCTCTTCTCCTTCGTTGAAGCCAAGCTTGGCGGCCCGAAAATCGTCGGCCGGTTAGCCGCTCAGACTGTGGAGGCAGAGCTGTAGAGCGCCGAGGCGGAACTGGAGAAGAAGTCGGAGCTTCAATTTTTGGGGCTCACGGCCGGAAAAGGGGAAACGGGGGTCAGTAATAATTTAGATTAGGTTTAGAGTAGAGTTTAGTTAAAATTGTCTAAAATATAATGAACTTCGTCCGATTTATATGAAAATTATTCGAATTATAATAAAGGTGCTCCGGTTTATACGTGAATCCACCGTGTTTGCATGAATTTCGTCCTGTTAATTAAAACCCGGCTTGAAATGTATGCAGGCAGCATTGGATGGCCCGCTAATGCATCTGTGTCCGCGAACTGGCTGTCGGTCCGTAGATGGATGCGGGAGAGAATTCGTGGGTGCGTTGGAGACACTTGAAGATGCCCTAAAATATTTTGGCAAGTGTGATGAATAGACTGGAACCACGGTTCATGCATCAGCGCGAGCACTGTCCGTCACTCTCAGCTCTACAGACACGCCCATGCCACGGAGGGGGGACGAGACGTCCCAGCAAGCCGTGGGCCGACGACGAGCCAACCATGCTGTTGGAACAAAATCCTGGGCCCAAACCGTTCAATACACTCCGACCCGGAACCAGCACACAAGCTGCATCCCCTGATTGGGAGAAGGTGAAAGGATGGATGCAAAAATTGTTGTCAGCAGCGGGCAAGGAGGTACTTATTAAAGCGGTGGCTCAAGCATTGCCGGTCTACTCTATGGCTTGCTTCAGGCTTCCCCGAGGCCTATGTGAGAATATCACATCTATTATTCGTCAGTTTTGGTGGGGAAGTAAAGCGGGCAAGAGGAAGCCTAATTGGGTCGCCTGGGATGTCATGACGAGACCAAAACACTTGGGTGGTCTTGGTTTTCGCGATATGGAGATCTTCAATCTTGCTCTGCTAGCCAGACAAGCCTGGCGAGTCCTTGCCGAGCCTGAATCTCTGAGTGCGAGAATATTGAAGGCGGCATATTTCCTGGAGACCACACTGCTCGATGCTGAACTTGGCGGGAGGCCGTCTCAAATATGGAGGGCGGTTTTGGACGGACGGGATATGCTGAGACTTGGGATAATCCGAAGAATCGGGAACGGGCAAACTACTCGCATATGGAGCCATAATTGGTTGCCTAGACCAGGTATGATGAGACCTATCTCTTCGAGGATCCCAACGCCACCGATCATGGTCTCTGAATTGATCTCTATGGCAACTGCCACATGGAATGAAGCACTGGTCAGGTCGGTTTTCTTTCTAGTCGATGCAGAGGCAGTTCTTAGTATACCTCTCTGTACAAGGAATATAAGTGATTTTTGGGCTTGGAGTGGCGAGAAGAAGGGATGCTTTTCAGTTAAATCGGCATATAGGCTGATCATGCACACCAAGCTCGCAAGGGAATCTTGGATAGATGAGGAGGAAGGGACCTCACGGGCTGGGCAGGAGAGCAATGCTTGGTCATCACTCTGGAAGGTCAAATTGCCACCTAAGATCAAATTCTTCCTATGGCGTTTGGCCAGAAGTTCCATCCCGACAGCTGATGTGTTGGCTCATAGACACATGGGTGACTCGCCGGCATGTAAACTTTGTGGCGCCATGGATTCGTGGAGACACACGATGCTTGATTGCACAAACGCTCGCTGTGTGTGGGCGCTTGCGGAGGACGAACTGGTCCAGAGGATGTGTCAACACACAGCCGACGATCCACGTGAGTGGTTATTCTCTCTGAATGAAGCGTGACTATAGACCAGTTTATGAGGATGGCAATTACATTGTGAGCTGTTTGGAGTGCAAAGAGGAAAGCAGTCTACGAGGATCTGCACCAATCTCCCCTGTCAACACACATGTTCATACAACGATACATCAGTGATTTCCAGATTCAGTCCCACGCCACACCGATGAGAGCTAGCACCCAACCACAACGACCGAAGAGATGGTTACAGCCCCCAAGCAACATGTCGAAGCTTAATGTTGATGCAGCCTTGGCAGAGAGACGAGGGGTTGGAACCATTGCCGCGATAGCCAGGGACGAGAATGGCATGTTCTTGGGAGCTTCTTCGTTGGGATTCAGAGCTATCACCAATCCAACTACCCTAGAAGCGCTGGCGGTAAGGGAGGCTTTGGCTCTTACCGAAGATCTCCAACTTCAGAATATCCATGTGGCTTCTGATTGCAAGGAGGTAATTGATAGTATCAAGCAGAAGAGCGGAGCGGAATATGGAGCGATTGTGCATGAAATCATAGTTTGTTTTAATACTTGCAATTTTGTTCATGAAAATAGGAGCTCCAATGTGGAGGCTCACAATTTAGCGAAGCATGCTTTGAAATTAGGGATGGGCCGTCGTGTGTGGTTAGGCCATCCTGGAAACCTCTCTTTCGTCCCGGTCCAACTGGTGACGACGTAATAAAGCTTCGCAAATTGTCTAAAAAAAACTGCATCCTAAAAAAAAAAAGCACACAAGCTGCAGGCTCGACAGCCACTGGAGCTACGACGTACGAACGCCTCTAGTTCCATATCCACGGCTTTTTGATCCGTTCGACACACCACCCACACGCCCCAAAGAAAACAGCAGCAGCCAAGAAGGACCCTCGTCGGCGGCAGTCAGGCGAGCAAGGGGTCAGCCAGCCGAGTCCGGCGGCGGCGGCCATGGCGCTAGCGGCTAACGCCCATGGAAGAGTCTGCACCCTCTCCTCCAGGCCGCCAACACCTTTCGGCAGCAGGAGCATGGTCACCATGCCTGGACACCACGTCCAAGCTCGGTTCGCGGTCCGGGCGACCGCGGAGCGCGCGACATGGCTGCCGGGGCTGGACCCGCCGGCGTACCTCGACGGCACGTCAGTCACCTGTGGCAATCTCTGCCGGCGTTCTCTGCAGGTGGCGATGGTTGGTTGCTAGGCTGATGGGTTGCTTGGTGTTTGTCGTTGTAGGCTGCCTGGTGACTACGGGTTTGATCCCCTGGGGCTCGGGGAGCAGCCTGAGGACTTGAAGTGGTACGTCCAGGCGGAGCTCGTGCACTGCCGGTTCGCCATGGCAGGGGTTGCCGGCATCCTTGGAACCGATGTAAGTTCGTTTGCTCACTAAATGTCTAAATGTAGTACGTTCTCACTTTAAAGAAACCATAGCACTGAAGCTTGATTTTGCAAAATTAGCTGTAGAGGTGCTTAAATTAGGATGAACTATGAGAAACACAGTGAGAAAACAAGCATGACTTCTGAATTTTGATAATGGAAATGGAAAGGCAATAACTTCTAGTTAAAAAATAGAGAGAGAGAAAACAAGCTGTGACACAGGGAGCTATTGAGCGAAATGAAAATAACAATCTCAACGTCAGCAAAATCATGTCCAACACATCAGCTCCACAAGAGCATCCTAGGAAATTTTTCTCCAAGATTAATAGTATTCTTACCACACTGAAACATACTTACAGAAACCAAACATGAAATCGATGGCTTTGATGCTCTCTTTTCGTCTATGGTCTAACTGGTGTGTTTCTGTGTAGTTGATCCGTGTATCAGGACTCGGCAACCTACCCGTGTGGTTTGAAGCAGGTGCCACGAAATTTGACTTTGCCAACACCACAGCACTCTTCTTTGTCCAGCTTCTCTTGATGGGGTAATTCAAGTATTCAACATCCAACTGAAACATTTACTCAGCTGTATAAGAATTCGTCCAGTAATTCAGAAGCTTTAATTAGTGTAGACTGTAATCACTTCAAACAAAACAAGACTGGCCTGTTTCTACCATAACGCTGATCCTCCGTAGATTTGTCGAAACCAAGAGGTACATGGACTTCGTTAATCCAGGATCACAAGCAAAGGAAGGGACATTCCTTGGGATAGAAGCTTCACTCGAAGGTTTACAGCCAGGGTAAGTGCTGCAAAATTCTCCAAACTAAGTAACTCAAACAATTTCCCTTGGCAAGTCTCTGTTTCTCTGTTTTAATTAAATTATCATTTTTACAATTCCAAAATCTGAACAGATACCCTGGGGGGCCACTATTTAACCCAATGGGACTCGCCAAAGATATAGAGAATGCGAATGAAGTGAAGCTGAAAGAAATAAAGAATGGTAGGTTCAATGTCTCTAAGTACAATTGCTTGCAAGATAATCCAGTAGTAACATTTGTAATTTGCTAATACTATTTTCCATGAACCACAGGGAGGTTGGCAATGGTTGCTATGCTTGGATTTATTGTGCAAGCGTCTGTGACTCATGCTGGGCCCATCGAGAATCTTTTGACACATCTTTCAGACCCGTTCAACAAAAATATCATTCATGCACTAACCTTGTCTTGAAAATTCACTGTCTCGAAATTTCGTTTATTTTTCCTTTTTTCCATCTAATAAAGGTGTAGCACATCAGATCACAATGGTCTCTTACAGGAAGCGCAATTCTTCTCAGCCCCCTCTTTGTAAGGCTCTATCGGTAACGAAAACTGAATATGAAACTTCTGTGGGAGGAACTGTAAAAAACTCAGTACACAGTTGCCACTACAGGTGGGGTGACAAATTGATTTTCTTCAAATGCAAACAAGATACAGTGATAGTTTATATCGACGCAATGATGCTTCTGGTTCTTGCAATTGATCCTTGTCTGCAGTATACGCTCATGCTTTTTTCGAAGAAACTCTGCCATGGCAGCGTTTTTGCAGTCGAGTAGTGCTATGCACACGACGGATTTGTGCACGATTCAGACACGACAGGTCATCTAGTCCATTGGATTGCCTCATTTCTTTAATCTGTGTGGCTTCTAATCATGTCGTGCACAAATCTTCCATCAACATCGTGTGTACAGCACTTTCGTTTGCATTTCTCCGACAGAGTGTTTAACAAAAAACTACCACATTCCAACCAACCCTGATGAGAAACTACAACTCTACAAAAATTAACAGAGAACTACCACTCTACGTCTAACTTTTTTTTGCAAAAAAACACTAATGACTCTGCCGCAGCAGGAAATCGCTGCCATGGCAGCAAAAATAGCATGTTTTTGCTTTTACGGTAGAAAAACGCTGCCATGGATTTTGCATATGCTTCAATGCAAGTTGCAGAACATGGAAATAATACAGACAAGGAAATTAATACTAGCATGTCCTGCAAGGTGCAGAACAAATCTTTGAGAACAAATGCAGCAGTTAATGTAATTGCATCTATATCAAGCAAGCCAGAAAGCACTTTCCTGCAATATAGAAGCAGAGTTGCACCTATACCATACAAGTAAACATATATTGGCTTGTACTGTAGTACTGTACATATATGAATTGGATAGGAAATACGCACCACCACATCTACCACTAACTCTGATCGACTAGCTTAAGCCCCCAGCTCATATCTTCACAATGTGTTACATGCGGGACAAGTTTTCCCGTATCAGTTCCTCTCTTAGCCTTGCAATCATAGAAAGGTGGAGCATGAAAGCATGGTTCCATGGACAAAACTTGGCGGCAAGGCGGATCAGGGGCAGTGCGGTTTTCGGGCTTGAACAGAAGCCATGGCTTCAAACCACTGAGCCCCTGGGCAACATACCCAAAAGTTGACCATGCACTGGTCACCATGACATCAGATAAGCTTAACAGATATATCTCTGCCCAGGCTTTCCTGTTGTGCATTTTCTTGTCTGAGTCTTGATGTTCCTCGTGGCTTGGCTGATGGAAGCTAATTGTCTCGCCATTTGCCGTAGGATGTTCCCAGTACATGTTTCTGAATTCTTCGTAGTATCCTGAGTTTAAAGAAGTAACTAGAACAACTTTCGACCTGGCCTTGCTTGGTGAGACAATTGGCTCCTGAGTGTTAACCTCTGGCAACAAGTGTTCCTTGAATGTACATGCAAGGACCTGATCCAGGACATGCTGAAACGGGCCAGTTTCGGTGTCGAAGACTCTGATCTGGATACCCAACTTCTCATCAGCTCTGGCAAGATAAGAATCATAGTATCTTGTAATCATGCCCCAGACCGCATTGGTAGGGTGAAACAAGTAACGTCCCAAGTGATGGAAAACAGCATCTCTCTGGGGGAAAAGCCTCATGAGTTGCTCTTGGTATGCCGGGATCAGGAAAAGTGAAGGTACAAAGTAATTGTCTGATTTGAGGATCAGCCATGGGATCGTTTGGAGATAATGCTGATTATCTTCACAGAAGAAAAGCTTATCATAGTCACTATAGTCATGAGCCAAATGAAGATAGACAAAAGCAGGCCTAGAATGATGAACAACTTTACTCTTCAGCTTGTTTCCGTAACTCTCGGGAGAGACAACACTGAAGTTCTTGAACTGCTTAATGGGGAAATCTGACGGTAGCAACCATGAAGTTTCCGGAAATGGTTCGCAGAAGAGATCTGCGGTGCCTTTGTCTCCGTCGACAAGTAAGACTCTGTTTGTAAGGATGGCATACAGAAATGCCGAGGCAATTGTCAAGATCCTGTTCCCCAGACCACTGTAAGCTGTCCAGACCAGATAGTTGCAGTCCATAACCTTAATATCCTGACCAGACTTAAGCTGCGCAATAGCTTTCCTGTATAATTCAGTATGCGGGCCACACTTTTTCTGGAGGGCCTCTTGTTCCCTTAATCTTTCCAAGAGGTAGGTAGACGGAAAGCGGGGCGATATTCGACGATACAGTACTGATTGGTATCTACTTAGGCATGATTGTTCATCAAAACCAGGAACTAGCAAGCCTCCAAGTAATTTGTCCTTGACAACTTCCGGAGATCCTGAGGTGCCATCTTCTGAAAACACAACAACAGGAAAACGTTGTATCGGAAATTCAGGATTCATATATAGAATATATGAGTTATGCTTCAATCTGTACTGTAGTAGAAACATGGGGAAAAAATATCTTTTGGTAAGTGTCACTGATAGCAATGCAAGACCGAGGTAGGCGCGTATTACTCAAGTCAGTTAGCTATAATGCACTATGAGTTGACACACTACTAAATGGTAAGGATAGCACAATGCAGTGCATAAACAAGAAAGGCACGAAACAAACAACAGTAGCGTGAAACATGAACTAGACAAAGTCGACACTGTGTACCATGCAACAAAAATAAAGGTAACCTGGCATCAACGCTGGTACGATATGGATATCACGTATATGAAGACATTTTAGTCGTTAAAACACAGCAATTAGCGCACACAAACACACATGTAACGAGACCTTGGGGCAGCATTCAGAACCCCACACAGTCTGCAGGCAGCGGTGTTCATCGCGCTCATACTGCACACAGTGATCTGAAGAACGGTCTAAAAATGGTGTCACACGACACATTTTCAGTGACGACTACATCCCCGACGGCAAATATCAATAACCATCAAACTTGTGAGTTTTTAGAGCTATAAACTGGTAAAAACAATCTGGGAAAAGAAGTCGGGATTTTTGTGTGTGCAGAACTTGAGTATCAGCGCACATGTCAAAAGAGAAGGGGGAGTATCAGTGCAGCGAAGAAAGTCATGGAGCCCAGACATTAAAGGCGCCAAGCTTGGCATCCTGAATGTAACGTCGCCATCCACAGGTACTTACAACTCAGAAAATTCATCAGAGTTGAAACAAAAGCCGTGGTCCAAGCGGCAGCCGAACTCAAAAATGGAAACTTGCGTTACGGGCGCAGGCGTATCCGTGGCATGCGTCTCACGTACGTACCATCTCGCGGACGGACGAGGCGCGGGTCATCGCGGGCAACGACGCCCACGGAGGGATCCGCGTCGAGGAGCCGGCCCCTCCGCGCGGCGGAGCCCCCGGCGAGCATGAGGAGGAGGACGGCGCAGACCACGAGCGCCGCGGCCGGCAGGGACCACCGCAGCAGCAGCATCGCCGCCCCGCCCTTCCTCCCGCGCGGAGGCGCCGCCACGGGCGCCTCCTCCTCCCGCGGCGAGCGGCGGATCCGCTCCTTGATGTCCATGCGGGTTGTGGCGCGCGCCCGAACCCAAGGCTTCTGCCTGCCTGCCTGTCTTCCGCCGGGAAAAGCACGAGGCGGCGTCAAAAGATGGGCGCTACCACGTCTCGTGGCGCGACGGGGGTTCATGTAGGGGGAGGGGGTGGGTGCGGGCCCGACATGCGAAGTGGGGTTCGCAGGCGCAGGGGTTTTGAACCTTCCATGCGATGCGTTTCTCAGGTGGAAAAAGTGGCTCCGGGCCGAGCGACGCGATGGGGTGGGTGGCGGACCGGCGGCGTCGGTGCGGCGTTGTCGGTGGTCGCTGGGGCGCCTCGGCGTCGGCGTGGCTTTTCGTGGTCTCGCTTTTGCTTTTTCTGTGGCACGGTCACGGCCGTGCCCGGGGTTGCTGTGCGGGGCACCGGACGCGCCCGGCTCGCCGGGTTCGGCGTTGATGAGGCGAGCGTGCCTGCTGATGCGGCTTTCGATGGTGGAAAGAGCACTCGAAGTCTGGGCGTGCCACGCCGAGGTGTCGGATTTCCCCTTGGTACAGTAGGCTACCGATCTAGCCCACGAGGGAACGCGTCAAAAAAACTGACGAGGAAACTCTAAATGGAAGAATTCGAGAACTTCTTTTTTTCAGAACAGGAGGAATTCAAGAATTAGTAATGTCGGGGTTTTGATGCGACATATGCCAAGGGATGGATTATCATGGTGAGGGCTAATAAGACGTCGCCGGTGCCAGGAAACGGGATGAGGCGTAGACACGTACGCCGGCGAACTTTACCCAGGTTCGGGGCTCTCCTAAGAGATAACATCCCTAGTCCTGCTATGCGGGGTCTTAGCATGATCACTATCTGAACAAGTAGCTACAAGTTGCTCCTTGAGCTGTTTGCTAGAAGAGGAAGACGGGCAAGGCTAGTTCTCTCCTCTCTCTATGGGTGTGTGTAGTCTAAGAATCTGAACCCTTTGCATGGGTGCCCTGGGGGTTTATATAGGCCTACCCCAGGGGTACAATGGTAAACTGGCCGGGTGTAGGCCCAGGCCGCCAGTGTCTCTTGTGGCCGGCTTCTCCGCTGGCTACTGGGCCCGCCGACTGGTGGGTCCCGCCGGTTGTCCTGTATTTGGCCGACAAGCCGCGCCCGCCGCTCGCGGGTCTCGCCGGCTGCTCATCACTGTAGCCGTGCTTCTAATGACGCTCGCATTGTCGGGGAGGGCGTGGCTACAGTCCCGCCGCCTGCTGGCGGGCGATCACTGTAGCCTTCCCCCATCTTCTCTGGTTAATGGCGCACAAATTCCCAGGAAGGGGGAGGGCCGCCTGCTGGATGCCAGCCTCTCCCCCCAGGCCGACTGGTCAATCCTGCCGCCTTCTTGCTTCTCACTGGCAAGTAGGGCCCGCCGCCTGCGGGCCGTACCGACAGCCCATCGTGGGAGCATGGTCCTTCTGGCTTGGGTGATGTCATGGGCGGAGGGGCTACAGTGCCGCGCCGCGCAGGTGATCTCCGGCTCGTACGGCGTACTGTAACCACGACTCGCCCTGAATTTGGGGATGGCAGGCTTCACTGTAGCCATGCCCCGTCTCGTCGTGCTTAAGAGGGTGCAGACTTTAAGGGCGCCTGCAGCTAGGAGCCGGCCTATCTAGAGGCCGCCTGCTAGGAGGCGGCCCGCTTCGTGGCCGTCTCCTGGGGTCCTCCGCCTTCTGGCAGCCGGCCGATTGGACCAGCTGGCCACAAGAAGGCGGCGACCAAGCTTTGAGACTCCGAGGGGCGCAGGCGGTCCCGATGTTTTGAAATGCCATGGGGGGCAGATGAGGCTACCCATGGCCAATAACTCCGACAAGTAATGTCAGGGCCGGCCCATCAGCGAGATATAGGGCGCCCCTATATCAGATGGGCCGGCCCAGCAGCGCGAGAGGCCAACACCTCCTTTCTTCTGTTTTTCTTTATGTTTTCTGATTTTTTTTCTTTCTTGTTTTACATCTGCTTATACTTTAAAAAATTATATATATATATATATATATATATATATTACAAAGAATATATATATAATATTTGAAAAATGTTGAACAAGTATTTGAAAAATACTAAATGTGTATAGAGAAAATGTTTATCATGTATACAAATTTTTTATTAAAAATGTGTATAAAAAATCTGATCATGTATTTAAAAAATGCTAATCATGCATTTGAAATTGTTTTGAACAAGTATTTTAAAAATGTTGATCAAGCATTTGTAAAAGTTAAATGTGTATAACAAAAATGTTGACCATGTATTAAAAATGCTGAAATTGTTTTATCATGTATAAAAAGTGTTAATCAACCATTTGAACATGTGTTGAACAAGCATTTAAAAATGTTGGTCAAGCATTTGAAAATGTGGGTCAAGCATTTGAATTATTTGAACATGTGTTTTAGGTGGAAAAAGTGGCTCCGGGCCGAGCGACGCAATGGGGTGGGTGGTGGCGTTGGTGTGGCGTTATCGGTGGTCGCTGGGGCGCCTCGGCATCGACGTGGCTTTTCGTGGCCTCGCTCCTGCTTTCTGCGGCACGGTCGTGGGCGTGCCCGGGATTGCTGTGCGGGGCACCGTCTGCGCGCGGTGTTGGGGAACGCGGTAATTTCAAAACATTTCCTACGATCACGCAAGATCTATCTAGGTGATGCATAGCAACGAGTGGGAGAGTGTGTCCACGTACCCTCGTAGACCGAAAGCGGAAGCGTTATATCAACGCGGTTGATGTAGTCGTACGTCTTCACGATCCGACCGAACATACGACACCTCCGTGTTCAGCACACGTTCAGCTCGATGACGTCCCTTGTACTCTTGATCTAGTTGAGGCCGAGGTCGAGATCCGTGAGCATGACGGCGTGGGACGGTGATGATGAAGTTACAGGCGCAGAGCTTCGCCTAAGCACTATGACGATATGACCGAGGTGTGTTTCTATGGAGGGGGGCACCACACATGGCTAAGAGAAACTTTGGTGTGCCCCCTTCCCACGTATATAAAGGAGGGAGGGAGGAGGAGGCCGGCCAAGAGGAGGCGCGCCCAAGGGGGGGATTCGCCCCCCCCTTCCTACTTCCACAAGGAGAAGGGGGGGAGGAGGAGTAGGAGAGAAGGAAAGGGGGCCCGGCCCCCCTAGCCCTAGTCCAATTCGGTTTGGGCTAGGGGGGTGTGCGCCACTCATTGGCCTGCCCCCTCTCTTCCACCACTAGGCTCATAAGGCCTAATAATGTCCCCGGGGGTTCCGGTAACCTCCCGGTACTCCGGAAAATACCGGATACACTTCGAAACCATTCCGGTGTCCGAATATAACCTTCCAATATATAAATCTTTCTGTCTCGACCATTTCGAGACTCCTCGTCATGTCTATGATCTCATCCGGGACTCCGAACAACCTTCGGTACATCAAATCACATAACTCATAATACAATCGTCATCGAACGTTAAGTGTGCGGACCCTACGGGTTCGAGAACTATGTAGACATGACCGAGACACCTCGCCGGTAAATAACCAATAGCGGAACCTGGATGCTCATATTGGCTCCTACATATTCTACGAAGATCTTTACCGGTCAAACCACATAACAACATACGTTGTTCCCTTTGTCATCGGTATGTTACTTGCCCGAGATTCGATCGTCGGTATCATCATACCTAGTTCAATCTCGTTACCGGCAAGTCTCTTTACTCGTTCCGTAATGCATCATCCCGCAACTAACTCATTAGTCACATTGCTTTCAAGGCTCATAGTGATGTGCATTACCGAGAGGGCCCAGAGATACCTCTCCGACAATCGGAGTGACAAATCCTAATATCGATCTATGCCAACTCAACAAACACCATCGGAGACACCTGTAGAGCATCTTTATAATCACCCAGTTACGTTGTGATGTTTGATAGCACACTAAGTGTTCCTCCGGTATTCGGGAGTTGCATAATCTCATAGTCATAGAACATGTATAAGTCATGAAGAAAGCAATAGCAATAAACTAAACGATCATAGTGCTAAGCTAACAGATGGGTCTTGTCAATCACATCATTCTCTAATGATGTGACACCATTCATCAAATGACAACTCATGTCTATGGCTAGGAAACTTAACCATCTTTGATTAACGAGCTAGTCAAGTAGAGACATACTGGTGACACTTTGTTTGTCTATGTATCACACATGTACTAAGTTTCCGGTTAATACAATTCTAGCATGAATAATAAACATTTATCATGATATAAGGAAATATAAATAACAACTTTATGATTGCCTCTAGGGCATATTTCCTTCAGTCTCCCACTTGCACTAGAGTCAATAATCTAGATTACATAGTAATGATTCTAACACCCATGGAGTCTTGGTGTTGATCATGTTTTGCTCGTGAGAGAGGCTTAGTCAACGGGTCTGCAACATTCAGATCCGTATGTATTTTGCAAATCTCTATGTCTCCCTCCTTGACTTGATCACGGATGGAATTGAAGCGTCTCTTGATGTGTTTGGTTCTCTTGTGAAATCTGGATTCCTTCGCCAAGGCTATTGCTCCGGTATTGTCACAAAAGATTTTCATTGGACCCGATGCACTAGGTATGACACCTAGATCAGATATGAACTCCTTCATCCAGACTCCTTCATTTGCTGCTTCCGAAGCAGCTATGTACTCCGCTTCACACGTAGATCCCACCATGACGCTTTGCTTGGAATTGCACCAACTGACAGCTCCACCGTTCAATATAAATACGTATCCGGTTTGTGACTTAGAGTCATCTGGATCAGTGTCAAAGCTTGCATCGACGTAACCATTTACGACGAGCTCTTTGTCACCTCCATAAACGAGAAACATATCCTTAGTCCTTTTCAGGTATTTCAGGATGTTCTTGGCTGCTGTCCAGTGATCCAGTCCTGGATTGCTTTGGTACCTCCTTGCTAAACTAATAGCAAGGCACACATCAGGTCTGGTACACAGCATTGTGAAAGTGCATTAAGTCGACTAGAGGGGGGTGAATAGGCGATTTTTATGAATTCTTCACTGAGGAATTTCAGGGTGAGGAAATTCCTAAGCAAAGAACTACTAGCAGCGGAATAAGTACTCAGATGCATATATAACAGAACAGATGCATAGACATCATGATGAAATGAAAGTGAACACAGAGTACAGAAAGCGTAACACAGGATAAGCTGGCTGAAGTCAAACTGACTGAAGAAATTGAACTGAGGAAATTGAGAAAGTCTTCAGTCAAAGTCTTCAAACAGTAACGATAAAGTACACAACACGGTAATGAGGAAATGGAAGGGTTGAGGAAATAGAACCAGTTAGCTCGGTGAAGACAGTGATTTGGAAGACCAGTTCCAACTGCTGTGACAGTCGTACGTCTGGTTGGAGCGGCTAGGTATTTAAACCTGAGGACACACAGTCCCGGACACATAGTCCTCACCGTATTCTCCTTGAGCTAAGATCACACAGACCTCGCCCAATCACTCGTGGTAAGTCTTCAGGTGACTTCCAAACCTTCACAAACTTGGTCACTCGGCAATCCATAATTTCCTCTTGGATGCTCTAGACCATGACGCCTAACCGTCTGGAAGATGCACAGTCTTCAAAGGTAAAAAGCGTCGGATCCACACAGGAACAATCTCTTCAGTGATGCTCAATCACTTTGGGTTTGTAGGTGTTTGGGTTTGGGTTTTGGTTTTCCTCACTTGATGATTTTCGCTCAAAGTCCTCGGAGGATGGGATGCTCTCAATGACAAGTGTCAGTTTCTCTCGGAGCAGCCAACCAGCTAGTGGTTGGGGGTGGCTATTTATAGCCTAGGGAGCACCCCGACATGATAAGACATAAATGCCCTTCAATGATATGATGATGTCTACTACACAACTTTCTTCCTTTAGACGTTGTTGGGCCTCCAAGTGCAGAGGTTTGTAGGACAGTAGCAAATTTCCCTCAAGTGGATGACCTAAGGTTTATCAATCCGTGGGAGGCATAGGATGAGGATGGTCTCTCTCAAGCAACCCTGCAACCAAATAAAAAAGAGTCTCTTGTGTCCCCAACACACCCAATACAATGATAAATTGTATAGGTGCACTAGTTCGGCGAAGAGATGGTGATACAAGTGCAATATGGATGGTAGATATAGGTTTTTGTAATATGAAAACATAAAAACAGCAAGGTAACTAATGATAAAAGTGAGCACAAACGGTATTACAATGCTTCGAAACAAGGCCTAGGGTTCATACTTTCACTAGTGCAAGTTCTCTCAACAAGGATAACATAATTAGATCATATAACAATCCCTCAACGTGCAACAAAGAGTCACTCCAAAGTCACTAATAGCGGAGAACAAACGAAGAGATTATTGTAGGGTATGAAACCACCTCAAAGTTATTTTTTCCGATCAATCCATTGGGCTATTCCTATAAGTGTCACAAACAGCCCTAGAGTTCGTAGTAAAATAACACCTTAAGACACAAATCAACCAAAAACCCTAATGTCACCTAGATACTCCAATGTCACCTTAAGTATCCGTGGGTATGATTATGTTGGAAATATGCCCTAGAGGCAATAATAAATGGTTATTATTATATTTCTTTGTTCATGGTAATTGTCTATTGTTCATGCTATAATTGTATTATCCGGAAATCGTAATACATGTGTGAATACATATACCACAACGTGTCCCTAGTAAGCCTCTAGTTGACTAGCTCGTTGATCAACAGATAGTCATGGTTTCCTGACTATGGACATTGGATGTCGTTGATAACGGGATCACATCATTAGGATAATGATGTGATGGACATGACCCAATCCTAAGCATAGCATAAAAGATCGTGTAGTTTCGTTTGCTAAGAGCTTTTCCAATGTCAAGTATCTTTTCCTTAGACCATGAGATCGTGCAACTCCCGGATACCGTAGGAGTGCTTTGGGTGTGCCAAACGTCACAACGTAACTGGGTGACTATAAAGGTGCACTACGGGCATCTCCGAAAGTGTCTGTTGGGTTAGCACGGATCGAGACTGGGATTTGTCACTCCGTGTGACGGAGAGGTATCTCTGGGCCCACTCGGTAATGCATCATCATAATGAGCTCTATGTGACTAAGGCGTTAGTCACGGGATCATGCATTGCGGTACGAGTAAAGAGACTTGCAGGTAACGAGATTGAACAAGGTATTGGGATACCGACGATCGAATCTCGGGCAAGTAACATACCGATTGACAAAGGGAATTGCATACAGGATTGATTGAATCCTCGACACCGTGGTTCATCCGATGAGATCATCGTGGAACATGTGGGAGCCAACATGGGTATCCAGATCCCGCTGTTGGTTATTGACCGGAGAGGCGTCTCGGTCATGTCTGCATGTCTCCCGAACCCGTAGGGTCTACACACTTAAGGTTCGGTGACGCTAGGGTTGTAGAGATATGTGTATGCGGAAACCCGAAAGTTGTTCGGAGTCCCGGATGAGATCCCGGACATCACGAGAGGTTCCGGAATGGTCCGGAGGTGAAGAATTATATATAGGAAGTCAAGTTTCGGCCACCGGGAAAGTTTCGGGGGTTACCGGTATTGTACCGGGACCACCGGAAGGGTCCCGGGGGTCCACTGGGTGGGGCCACCTATCCGGAGGGCCCCGTGGGCTGAAGAGGGAAGGGAAACAGCCCTTAGTGGGCTGGGGCGCCCCCCTTGGGCCTTCCCCTGCGCCTAGGGTTGGAAACCCTAGGGGTGGGGGGCGCCCCCCTTTGGCTTGTGGGGGAATCCACCCCCTTCCCCCCTTGGCCGCCGCCCCCTTTGGAGATCTGATCTCCCAAGGGCTGGCGCCCCCCAGGGGTCCTATAAATAGTGGGGGGGAGGGAGGGCAGCAACACACCAGCCCCTGGCGCCTCCCTCCTCCCCTGCTACACCTCTCTCTCTCTCGCAGAAGCTCGGTGAAGCCCTGCCGAGACCCGCTACATCCACCACCACGCCGTCGTGCTGCTGGATCTCCATCAACCTCTCCTTCCCCCTTGCTGGATCAAGAAGGAGGAGACGTCGCTGCACCATACGTGTGTTGAACGCGGAGGTGCCGTCCGTTCGGCACTTGGTCATCGGTGATTTGGATCACGGCGAGTACGACTCCATCATCCACGTTCATTGGAACGCTTCCGCTCGCGATCTACAAGGGTATGTAGATGCACTCCTTTCCCTCGTTGCTAGTATACTCCATAGATGCATCTTGGTGAGCGTAGGAAAATTTTAAAATTATGCTACGATTCCCAACAGATTATACGATATGCATCACACAATCTCAGATTCATCTATTCAACCAACACAAAGAACTTCAAAGAGTGCCCCAAAGTTTCTACCAGAGAGTCAAGACGAAAATGTGTGCCAACCCCTATGCATAGATTCCCAAGGTCACGGAACCCGCAAGTTGATCACCAAAACATACATCAAGTGAATCGATAGAATACCCCATTGTCACCACGGGTATCCCATGCAAGACATACATCAAGTGTTCTCAAATCCTTAAAGACTCAATCCGATAAGATAACTTCGAAGGGAAAACTCAATCCATTACAAGAGAGTAGAGGGGGAGAAACATCATAAGATCCAACTATAATAGCAAAGCTCGCGATACATCAAGATCGTGCCGAATCAAGAACACAAGAGAGAGATCAAACACATAGCTACTGGTACATATCCTCAGCCCCGAGGGTGAACTACTACCTCCTTGTCATGGAGAGCGTCGGGATGATGAAGATGGCCATCGGTGATGGATCCCCCCTCCGGCAGGGTGCCGGAACAGGGTCCCAATTGGTTTTTGGTGGCTACAGAGGCTTGCGGCGGCGGAACTCCCGATCTAGGTTTGTTTCTAGGGTTTATGTATTTATAGGAATTTTTGGCGTCGGTCTCACGTCAGGGGGTCTCCGAGTTATGCACGAGATAGGGGGCGCACCCAGGGGGTAGGGCGTGCTCTCCACCCTCGTTGATGGCTCGGGACTCTTCTGGCCCAACTCTTTTACTCCGGGGGCTTCTTTTGGTCCATAAAAAATCATCAAAAATTGGCACGTCAATTGGACTCCGTTTGGTATTCCTTTATTGTAAAACTCAAAAACAAGGAAAAAACAGAAACTGGCACTGGGCTCTAGGTTAATAGGTTAGTCCCAAAAATCATATAAAACAACATATAAATGCATATAAAACATCCAAGATGGATAATATAATAGCATGGAACAATAAAAAATTATAGATACGTTGGAGACGTATCAAGCATCCCCAAGCTTAATTCCTGCTCGTCCTCGAGTAGGTAAATGATAAAAACAGAAATTTTGATGTGGAATGCTACCTAACATATTTATCAATGTAATCTTCTTTATTGTGGCAAAAATATTCAGATCCATAAGATTCAAAACAAAAGTTTAATTTGACATGAAAATGATAATACTTCAAGCATAATAACAAAGCAATCATGTCTTCTCAAAATAACATGGCCAAAGCAAGCTATCCCTACAAAATCATATAGTCTGGCTATGCTCTATCTTCATCACACAAAATATTTTAATCATGCACAACCCCGATGACAAGCCAAGCAATTGTTTCATACTTTTGATGTTCTCATACTTTTTCAATCTTCACGCAATACATGAGCGTGAGCCATGGACATAGCACTATAGGTGGAATAGAATGGTGGTTGTGGAGAAGACAAAAAGGGAGAAGATAGTCTCACATCAACTAGGCGTATCAACGGGCTATGAAGTTGCCCATCAATAGATATCAATGTGAGTGAGTAGGGATTGCCATGCAATGGATGCACAAGAGCTATAAGTGTATGAAAGCTCAAAAATAAACTAAGTGGGTGTGCATCCAACTCGCTTGCTCACGAAGACCTAGGGCAATTTGAGGAAGCCCATCATTGGAATATACATGCCAAGTTCTATAATGAAAAATTCCCACTAGTATATGAAAGTGACAACATAGGAGACTCTCTATCATGAAGATCATGGTGCTACTTTGAAGCACAAGTGTGGTACAAGGATAGGAGCATTGCCCCTTCTCTCTTTTTCTCTCATTTTTTTATTTGGGCCTTTCTCACTTTTTTTATGGCCACTTTTTATTTATTTATTTTTTCGTCCGGAGTCTCATCCCGACTTGTGGGGGAATCATAGTCTCCATCATCCTTTCCTCACTGGAACAATGCTCTAATAATGAAGATCATCACACTTTTATTTACTTACAACTAAATACTTAGAACAAAAATATGACTCTATGTGAATGCCTCCGGCGGTATACCGGGATGTGCAATGATTCAAGAGTGACATGTATGAAATATTATGAATGGTGGCTTTGCCACAAATACGATGTCAACAACATGATCATGCAAAGCAATAGGACAATGATGAAGCGTGTCATAATAAACGGAACGGTGGAAAGTTGCATGGCAATATATCTCGGAATGGCTATGGAATATGCCATAATCGGTAGGTATGGTGGCTGTTTTGAGGAAGGTATGATGGGTGTATGGTACCAGCGAAAGTTGCGCGGCACAAGAGAGGCTAGCAATGGTGTAAGGGTGAGAGTGCGTATAATCCATGGACTCAACATTAGTCATAAAGAACTCGCATACTTATTGCAAAAATCTATTAGTCATCGAAACAAAGTACTACACGCATGCTCCTAGGGGAAGGGTTGGTAGGAGTTAACCATCACGCGATCCCGACCTCCACACAAAGGAAGACAATCAAAAAATAAATCATGCTCCGACTTCATCACATAACGGTTCACCATACGTGCATGCTACGGGAATCACAAACTTTAACACAAGTATCTCTCAAATTCACAACTACTCTACTAGCATGACTCTAATATCACCATCTTCATATCTCAAAACAATCATAAGGAATCAAACTTCTCATAGTATTCAATGCACTTTATATGAAAGTTTTTATTATATCCCTCTTGGATGCCCATCATATTAGGACTAAATTCATAACCAAAGCAAATTACCATGCTGTTTAAGACTCTCAAAATAATATAAGTGAAGCATGAGAGTTCAATAATTTCTATAAAATAAAACCATCACCGTGCTCTAAAAAGATATAAGTGAAGCACTAGAGCAAAATTATCTAGCTCAAAAGATATAAGCGAAGCACATAGAGTATTCTAATAAATTCCGATTTACGCGTGTCTCTCCAAAAGGTGTGTACAGCAAGGATGATTGTGGTAAACTAAAAAGCAAAGACTCAAATCATACAAGACGCTCCAAGCAAAACACATATCATGTGGTGAATAAAATTATAGCCTCAAGTAAAGTTACTGATAGACAAAGACGAAAGAGGGGATGCCTTCCGGGGCATCCCCAAGCTTAGGCTTTTGGTTGTCCTTGACTTTTACCTTGGGGTGCCTTGGGCATACCCAAGCTTAGGCTCTTGCCACTCCTTATTCCATAGTCCATTGAATCTTTACCCAAAACTTGAAAACTTCACAACACAAAACTCAACAGAAAACTCGTAAGCTCCATTAGTATAAGAAAATAAATCACCACTTTTGGTACTGTTGTGAACTCATTCCTTTTTTATATTGGTCTAATATCTACTGTATTCCAACTTCTCTATGGTTCATACCCTCCGATACTACTCATAGATTCATCAAAATAAGCAAACAACACATAGAAAACAGAATCTGTCAAAAACAGAACAGTGTGTAGTAATCTGTAACTCTCGAATACTTTTGTAACTCCAAAAATCCTACCAATTTAGGAAAACCTGAATTTTTTTGTACCAATCCAGAGCAAAAAGAATCAGATCAAAAGCACGTTTCTGTGAATTATCAAAACTAATTTACTGGGTGCAAAAGTTTCTGATTTTCAGCAAGATCAACACAACTAGCACCACTACAAAAAAAAGACACATCCGTGACATTTTGGGCTGAACGATTTTTTTCTGTCATACTTATGACACTTCTATGACAATAATTGTGATAAAACATGGTATCATCATAGATGTGGTGGGGTCCTACTTCTATGACAAAAAATCATGACAGAAAATGGGCTTTTCGTCCTGGACGGGCCGGAGACGCAGCTGCATGACATTCTTTGGGCCGTCCATGACGGAAAAAACCGTGGTAGAAGCGAGGGCGAGGAAAATATCGGGGTGTTCCCGGTTACGGTGGGTGGTCGGGGCCAAGCGATGCGCGTTTCTCTCGTATACGCACGCGCGTGGGTGCGAGGCGTTGGGCTCTAACTGAACCCGAGCGAGGCGTTGGGCTCTAACTGAACCCGAGCGATTGCACTGCAGGCTACGCGTTACTGAACCCGAGCCATCGATCGATGGCTGTTAACTGAACCCGATCGAGCGATTCCTTCGCTACTGCTGCTAACTGAAGCTGATCGATGCTGCCTCTGGATGAACAGTGAGCGTTGCTAGGGGGTTTGGATGAACAGTTCCCGGTGGGGGTGGATGAACAGGACCCCGTGGTGTTGCCTCTGGATGAACAGTGAGCGTTGCTGGGGGGGTTTGGATGAACAGTTCCCGGTGGGGGTGGATGAACAGGACCCCGTGGTGTTGCCTCTGGATGAACAGGACCCCGATCGATCGAGCCGGTTCGGGCTGGATGAACAGGACCTCGTGGAGGGCTGGATGAACAGGACCACCCCGTGGAGGGCTGGATCAACAGTAGACGATGGAGGGCTGGATGAACAGTAGCCCGTGGATGGGTGGTTGAACAGTAGCCCATGGAGAGGGCTGGTTGAATAGTAGCCGGTGGAGTAGCGCGCGGTGGAGGCTGGATGAACAGGAGCCCGTGGATGAACAGTCATAGGTGGAGGCTGGAGGAGGTCGACAGTGGATGAACAGTAGCCCGTGGAGGCTGGAGGGGGTCGACGGTGGAGATGAACAGTATCCCGTGGAGTCCCGTTTTGCGGTACGCACACCCCTCCCAATGAACAGGACCCCCGTTTCGACCGTAGAGCTCCAACACAAGTCCGTTTCCACTGTTTTGCGGTACGCCACACCCTTCCCGATCAACAGGACCCCCGTTTCGACCGTAGGAGGTCCGTTTCCTCTGTTTTGCGGTACGCTGGACCCCTCCCGATGAACAGGATCCCGTTTCGACCGTGGCCGGTCGAACACAAGGCCGTTTCCTCCGTTCTGCGGTACGCCAGGCCTCGTTTCCATCGGCTGTTCCGTCCAAGCCGGTTGGCTCCCACGCGTTCCGTTGCCTCCCGATGAACACGACGCATTCCGTTGCCTCCCCATGAACACGACGACGACGCAGTTTCTCCGTTCCGACCCAGCCATGTACACGAGCCCTGGTCGTACGTACGCGCGAGTAGGCGTTCGAGACCCCGCCCGTATGTACGTACGTGGCCGTATTTACTTTCTTGCACCCTGGCTGCTGTATGTACGTGTACATGCTACGTGCGCGCCTCTACTACGACACGTGCGCACCTCTACATCGACCAGTTGTACGTACACGTTCGCGACCAGAATGACAATGCTACGTACGCTTCGACCAGGTGGGTCCCGACTGTCAGGCACTTCCTTGCATGCGAAGATGTAGCTGGTGGGTCCCAGCAGTCAGGGGGGTGAATCGTTTTTTTTGCCCGGACGCACTTTTTTGCGTGCGAAGATGTCGCTGGTAGGTCCCAGCAGTCAGGGGAAACGTTTTTTTCATGAAATACGGTTGCCCGTCCGGTGGGTCCCTGCTGTCAGGTGGAGGAATCATTAGTTTCCGCGTTATAAGGAGGCACTTCCTTGCTGCGGCCGTGGACCCAGCTGTCAGATGGAAGCTGTTCCTTGACCACGTTGACCACGCCGCACCGAGAGCACCACGGCGGTGGACGACGGCGAGGCCTAGGAAGGGGACGACGCGGAGCCGGGGAAGACGCGGCAGTGGATACCCACGCGGAGAGGAGTACGAGGGTTCACTGGTTCGGCTGCCGTCGCCGCAGAATAACAGGGTGTGTGGGTGGGTGGAGGGATGGCCTGGCCAGCGGTGGGAGTAGTAGGGGGCGGTGAGGCCTCCGCGGCAGCACAGCCGGCCACGAGAGGCAGGAGCAGGCGACACGACCGATGCTGCTTTGGGCGGCTGGAGCAAGAAGACCAGAGGTTGAAGAAGCACGACGGCCGTTGGATGGACATCGTATGGTCACTGCAGCTAGAATCGTTTATATTGACTAAGTTGACAAAGCCCTTGGTACGCGTCAACTTAGTAGGCCCATAGGTCAGCTTCCGAAATGGTGCGCCCCAGATGTCAGGGGGAGGAATCATTTTTTGGGCGGGTGAAGCTAGAATATCCGAGATTGAAGAAGAAGCACGGCATCCGTTGGATGGACATCCAACGGCCACTGCTGCTAGAACCGTGTGTTGACTATAAGTTGACAAAGCCTTGCATACGCGTCAACTCTCTTTTTTTAGGGGACGCGTCAACTTAGTAAGGCCACAAGTGTGTGGCAGAGAACTTATAGCCCATTTGAGATTTGTAAGAATGTGCAGCCAATTTTTGAATTCTAATGGAATTTACTACAGCCCATTTACAGTTTGTTAAAAGTACAACCCATTTCAACCAACCGTTCAAAACAGAATTCAATAAAATTTCCCACATTTTGATGGGATCCGAAATATTTTTATCCCAAAATTTCTAGTCAGATTAAATACAATTTCAATATAAATTTATATTACGTAAAAATCCAACGAAACATTGCGCTCGCAACAATTAATGAAATTAAAAATTTCAATTTCCAAAAATAATATTTTATAAAGTAATTACGTGTTTGGTGCATTTTTTATAGTTACTGCCCAGTTTTTATAATTACATCCCATTTATTATTTCTTAAAGCCCATTTTCTTGTTAAGCTTAATGCATCCCTCCTAGGAAAGATTTGCAGCCCAGCGGGGCAGAGAATAACAACTTGACCTTGCCTGGGTATTCCTAAAAAAAGTATAGCTGGGCTAGCCATTTTCAGCTTGAAAAAATTTAATATCTGGGCTGGATATCTGGCCTGGGCTAGACGGGCCACAGCCCGCCCAGTTAATAGCTGCAGCGATGTTTTCGTTGTTGTTCAGAGGAGAAAAATTAATATCTGGGCTAAACATCGCTTAAGAAAAACTCTGCAGTGCTCACACCTCAAAAACACAAATACTGCTCGAGCTGCTTGGTCCCAGCTGTCGGCCGCTTCTTGTGCAATTCTCTCGTTTATTGACTACATAGGTTGACAATGGTGTGGGACCGTGATGTCAGGAAACCAGAAGGAAGCAAAAAAAATTATAGTTTTATATACTAATAAGGAGGCACTTGTGTACGTGCGGCTATGGCCCTGGTGGGTCCCCACTGTCATCCTCTCCAAGTAAAGTCATCTCCTCATCCTCATGTCTGTTGACCATGTTGACAACGCGAGATGGCGGCGCCACGGCGAGTGCAACAACTCGAAGGACGACGGAGAGGGCCTCGCTGGCCCTACGGATGGTCTGATACAGCGCCCGCTGCTCATTCGGGAAGCCAGGATCATAGGGCCACATGTCCGCGACGGCATTGTCGTTCGCTTGTTCACCGGTGCTCGTTGAGGAGACGGAGGTTGCAGCACAGGTCCTCCTGCGCTGGTAGCTCTTCCGCCATTAGGGCGTCGAAGTGCGGCCGCACCTGCTCTATGGTGAAAACGGCATGAACCGGCTTGGACAGTGGCGCCGGCTCCTGGTCAGAAGCTACGTCCATCGTCTGATTGTCGTCGCTCAGCTCGGCGAGGTAGCTGGCGAGCCAGCATGTCCGGCTGCTAGACCGACCCGCTACTAAGCATGAGTCTGACTGCCCTGGCCCACCCATACCGCCTCCCTCGCCTGCGCGCGCTTTCCGCCCGAAACGGTCAGCGCCGCCCACCCCGCTTCCCGGTGCGTGCGATTGCTCCGCCTTCAAACGACACAAGTGCCGTCCGCCGTCCTTCTGCCGCCCACATTAATGATACGCGGTTGCCAAGGCGGCTACTCCGGCGCCACACGTCCGTCCCTCCGCCGCCCACCATTGCTATATAAACTGCTGCGCCGTCCATAGCCGCAATCATCCGCATCCATTCCTATTCTCCTGTCCACACCACTACTGCCCACCATGGCTTCCTCGCGCTCCAGCGCTCTTCGGGACAGGCGGATGATGGACCACAAGGAGATGGCAGCCATTGCTGCCGACTGGCTGGCCGGCAGGCAGCCGGAGGACGACGACGTCCCAATGGAGAACATGTAGTCGACGATCCGGCGCCAACACCCTCCTCTGCGCCATCCTCGCCGGTGCATTGCACCATGACCATTGGCGCGACCCGTGCCCAATATATGGACACTGTGAGGCAGAAGCGTGAGGAGCAGTTCCGAGAGGCGCAGGCCGACGCGACCTACAACCACCATCTCCTCCAGGAGCACCTGCAGGCGGACGAGCAGATCGTCGCAGAGCGGGCGGACCAGGAGGCGCTGCTCAACTCGTACCGCTCCGCCCGCGAGGGCCGCCTCGAGCGCTGGCAGTACCGCATGCGGGTGGCGGAGGCTGCGGCCGCCTACAAAGAGGGCGATGAAGTGGGCGAGGCGCTGTTTGGCGAGACTGAGGACGAGGCAGAGGACAATGCCGGCTCCGACGAGTCCCCGCTCCACTGGCGTCGACGAGGCCCTGCTCCGCCGAGGCCCCACCCTGCCGGCAACGAGGGGGAGGATTTCCCCCGCTCCGCCGAGGCGCCGCCTGCCGGCAATGAGACAGAGGACATCGCCGGCTCCGCTGAGGCCCCGCCCCGCTGCCAATGAGGCCGCGCCACATAGAAAACGAGGAAGAGTAGAACACGGTAGGTCGCCGCCGCTCGGGTCCAAGTAAGGCCACCGCTGCTATCCTCCGATTGCTGGCACTGAGCTGTACATCATGGAGAAATTCTATGATTACAGGATGATTGAAGAGCGCTCCGTGGTTGAGCAAGCTCATGAGATACAGTCATTTGCTAGAGAACTTGAGCACTTCAGTTGTATGCTACCGGACAAGTTTGTTGCCGGAGGTATCATCACTAAGCTTCCTCCTTCGTGGATCTCATTGGCACTCTTGATGTGGAAGAAAAGGCGAGAGCAAAGGACACAAGTGCTCGAGGAATTGAGGGAGGATCTAGTGCCAATCTGGTACAGAAGAACTTCCAACCCCACAAGTTCAAGAACAAGGGTAAGTTTGATGGTAAAGCAAAGTTTGATGGGAAGAACAAGGCTGTGCAACACACGAACTTCAAGAAGAAGAATGACAAGAAGAAAGGTGTTTGTCATGTGGGGATCCTGATCATTGGGCTCCTAGTTGCCCTAATCGCTATGACAAGCTAGGCGGGTTGACCACTGACGGTCGGTTAGCTTCTTGGCAGCGACGTGGAGTCGGAGAGCTATGTTGGAGAAGGACGTTGCTTCTACTTAATTGCTGGTGCAGTTGGCTGACTGACACGTGGGCCCAACAGGCATCTGGGCCACATGTCAGTTACGCAACTGCACCTGCAGTTAAGTCACTGAAGCTTCTGTTCGGCTCAGCCGGACACAGGTGGGTAGCTTCGGTCAATTAATTATACCTGCAGCGCACCCCTTTTTAGTTGAAGAATGTATGAAATGTAATGAAATCTGGCATGTTTGTATGAAATCCGACCGTGTATGAATGAATTTATTTCGATTAGTTTGAATTCTTGTATCACTGGCATTGGATGAACATGCAAAACAATACGTACTAGCATTATTCCCAGGGTGATCACCTCGTTTGCAGCAGTTTCACATGTACTCCCTCCGGTCCTTTCTAGTCTGCATACAAGTTTTGTCTGCATCTCTACTTTGACCAATCTTATAGAAAAAAGTATGCATTTTCACAATGTGCGAAGTAAAAAGGAACAGAAGGAGTACAAAGAGTTTGAGCAGCTTTTTAGCGTTCCTGTACATTGCAATCACAGCGATTCACATGTCATAGAGAACATTCAAAACAATCGATGATTATGCATCTCAGCAATTCACATGTCAGAGCCAATATTTACTTCACAACTAAAGAATAAAGAAAAAATGGATCGACGCTGCTGACAGCAAAGGGCGTCCCATTCGAAAATACCAAATGCATGTCTTCTTGCTAAAATCAATGAGCAAAATTTGACAAGGTTTTCCCATTCCAAAATATCAAATGCCTACGATTGTGGAATGGGCAGGGTTTGCCGTCAGTTCGGACATTGACATGGCACCTCGTGCTAAATAAACCAGCTGTTCTTTTTGTGCAGTTCCACCAAAATCAACCAAATTCGCCCGTAGATTGTATGATTTCACCCTTATATGTTGCAACGCCTTGAACTTACCGGCACCTCCTTTCTTGTGGTGTAAATGAATGATTCGATGTATTCATGAACATTTTGTGCAGTTCCCATAGAAATCAACCTGAGCACCCCTGTTTGCACAAATACAAAAAAAGTGATTAGTATAAAGCAAACTGTACTATGAATTGACAGTTTAAACAGGCACCTACATGGTGCATGTAGAGCACACTTTTAGAAAAATGGAACTCACCGGAAAGAATCCTAGAACAACATTGTATTTGCGCATCACAGCAAGAAAATGGAGATTTGTCAGTCCTTCTGAGCTGAAGTTAGTTTGGTCTTGTGGGGGGGGGGGTAATGTAACCATCCTTCAACTGCTCCTTCTGATGAGAAGATAGACAGGGCTTCTTCATCCTGGCATAATCGGAACTAGTCACTTCACGTACTCCATATTCTTCTTCAGAGGAGGATGATCCTATTGTGCAAAGACAAGAGGATAACTAAATGCTAGCATCCCTATTTACTCGGAAAAAAGGAAAGGAAATATTTAAAACGGCACAGATGAAGCACTTCTCAAGGACAATACCACTTTTTGATGACAGTATCTAAACAGTAGCACAACACCAATAGAGATGACAAAGCTCAATCATATGGATGAAATCAGTGGGCGAGTACCAACCTTTGTGAGGAGGCTTATTGTGTAGAGCATACAGATGAAGCACTTCTCCGGAACCATCTATTGCTATCTACTGTGGTGGCCATGCTTACTATATACTCCTCGATTAGATTAATGTTTCCAACATCTTCTTGTGCAGTTCCACTAAAATATATGGCATCTTCAAAGAAGATCCCTGTTTGCACAAGTAGAGATAATTACGTATTACATTAAGAGTGGCATCAAATCAATGGCAAAACAATTGTGCGTTCCAGCCATAGCAATAAATTAAGATGCAAAACTATATCATTACTTGTGTCATCACAGTTCCAATGCTTCATTACATCACCAGGAGTTGATTTTTGTTTTTCTTCCGCTTGTTCTTCCCCTTCATCACTTGGTTCAATAACAGACAAGCTTCGCCTTCAATATAAGATTTGGCATGTCAATTAGGTTGCACAAGTATAGCACTAAACAATGACATTAATTTTCTGATGAAAGTGGCAAAATACAGGCCAACAGTTGTGAAATATCCTTATCTTACCTCAATGGGATATTGCGGTGCACATACAGATTGGAAGTCTTGTCTCCATTTGTGCAGTTCACTAAAATCAAGCAACATTGCCGTCAAAGTAGCACAACATATGAAAGCACACTGCAGAATCATGTGAAAGAAGGCTAGTACTGACCTCTCATGACACGGAACTCAAACAACTCACAAGAAGAAGATCTGAACCAAATTTGCCAACATGGATAGGAAGTAAGATCTCCTCTTGTGCAGTTTTACTAAGATCAAGCAATCAAGCAACGTTGTCAGTGTGACATTTTGGTTGAAGTGCACAAAACACTCTTAAAACAAAAGTGTTTTGTGCAGCGCAACAAAAGGTCACAATGACAACGAGGTGAAGTAGATAACCCTGTTTACACAGAGGTGCAAAGGAAAGAACTAGTGGTCAATAATGGTGGATGACATAGAAGCCAACAAAAAGAAGCATCTACCTTATCTAAATGGGAAAGAAAGAAAGACAGTAGCATTTCTCAAACGATGGCATTGATTAATATTAACAGAGAGATTATATTAACAATAAAATTCGTTAAACATGTAATTTGCTTTTAACTATGGCATTGCCTCAATTTTCCAGCGGCATTATTAGAGGGTGTTTGTTTACAGGGACATTTTGGTGGAGGGACTAAAAAAACTCCGTGTCAGTCCCATCTAAACCAAACAGGAGGGACTTTTAGGGACTAAAAGTGGGCATTTGGGACTAAAGAAAGAAGACCCCGAGGGAGAGTCTTTTTGGGACTTTTTCCAACAGTTGCCCCTGCCACGCATCGCACCTTGTCTCTATTAGTTCATTACTCGGGGTAACATGGTCTTTTAGCATGTCATTTAATAACCTCTAGTCCATGTTTAGTCCCTGGAACCAAGCAGGTAGGGACTAGGGAGTTTTTAACCAAACAGGGCCTAAGATTAACAACAGCTAAAGAGTTGCACGGGACAGTGGACGCACCAGTACCATGTGCATCTACCGATGTACTGGGGTGATGCACAGTCTGTTGCAACAAAGAACAAACAACCAAGGAACATATTTGTGTTGGTCCCAGTTTTGTTATCTTTAGACACCTTTCCCTATGTGAGTGCAGCAAATCTAGTCCTGCTCAAACTCTACAGCCTTGTCCCCCAAAACAAAAGAGTAGTTCGTTATAGATGTGCGTACTGCGTTTGTCATTGTTTTCCCTTTTCGACCAACGTAGGTGCTGGATAGCCAATCTATACTAGTACTTTACCCACTTCCTTTCCTATGTGAACCACGTCCTAGATTTATGCTATACTACTTTCCCCACTACTTTCCCCCATTCCTGTCCTCTTTGAACCACATCTTAGATTCATGCGATACAACTTTCCCCACTACTTTCCCCCTTCCTTTCCTTTTTGACCCACGTCCTAGATTCATGATATACAACTTTTCCCACTACTTTCCCCCATTCCTTTCCTCTTTGAACCACGTCCTAGATTCATGGTATACAACTTTCCCCACTACTTTCCTGTTTGATCCAACACCTAGATTCGAGTGCAGAAGCGGAAAAAGCCCACATGCAGCTTGTCACGACCGGTTTTTCAATAAAATAATTATTGAGAGACCAATCCCTTTTACGGACCAGCGAGGAAGAATTCCTTCTCACTGGTAGACAATATCTTGGCCACAGAAGAAAAATACCAGGAGTACTAAATATAATACAAGGTTGAGCAGAGACTGCCCAACAATTTATTACATGCACGCCGCTAAAACAAAACGGCGGATAGGGTGGCAACTTCTAACTCACGATAATAACGGTGGTGGAAATATCACCGCGAAGCGAGTGATATGATTCCAGAAGACTACAGCTCTTCGAGTGTCGGAGTGAGGCTCGAGGAGACTTATTGCGGGTGGCGGAAGCGTATACAATACAAGTGACCAATATCCGGGATCGCGCAGGACTGACTGGGACTCCTCTAGGCATCGGACGCGCTATCAAACTCTTCATCCAAGAAATCGCCTTCGTCAACATCTGGCCAAATCAACAAGCCAGGTGAGTACTATGAAAGTACTCGCAAGACAGTTCGGACATAAGATATAACAAATGTAAACATGAAGCATATGAACAAGTTAACCGGTGCGATTAGACATAGAGGTAATAAGTACTGGGTGCCAAGCGAGGGTCTGAATGACGCCTCGAGCGAAAACTGCAGAATTATAATGCTGGTGCCAAACGAGTGTCTGAAAGACTCCTCGAGCAGAAAATGCGGAATAATAATACAGGTGCCAAACGAGTGTCTGAAAGACTCCTCGAGAGGGAAAATGCAGAATAATAATGCGGGCGCCAAACGAGTGTCTGAAAGACTCCTCGAGAGGAAAATGCAGAATAATAATGCGGGTGCCAAACGAGTGTCTGAAAGACTCCTCGAGAGGAAAGTGCAGAATAATAATGCCACGGTCGGGCGTCGGGGCGACACCACATAAAGGGCTTATAACAGAAAATAAAGACAGTGCATGCTGCAGTCGGACGTCTGAGCGACATCACATAAAGGGCTTATATTTAAAGTGAGAAACGAGTACACGCCACAGTGGGACGTCTGCGCGACGTCTCATAAAGGGCTTATATTGTAGCTCAAAAATACAATAGTTCGGGAACATAATTTATCACAAGCATGAGACAAATATAAAGTTAGTCCATCCACAGGAATAACAATAAATCTGAATTTACCACTTGAGCTTGTTCACCGGGGACAAGTTTTTCACACGGATAGATATGGATATAATGTTTACACGACTTGATCATGGATGCGATGATTTGGAAAGAATTGACTCTGCAGAGTTTGTACTTAACCACAGCCAACGGATTTCAGTAGTCACGGGGACTAGTTCCGTCTACGGTGTTTTGGAAGAAACACGTCTAACCAGTACACACCCAATTCAACCATCCGAAGCCAGGGATCACCCTCGGCAACGTTCAAGAAAAACCTTGAGACGGGGAGGCTACAACGTCGCGTAGCATGGGATCAAATTTCTATACGCGCGCTTTAAGGGGGTGCCCCCCCTCTCGGTCCCAACCGGAAACACCCATGCCCCCTGACCGGGATGACTGGCTTTAATCCTGGGCCAAGGTACCATCATCCCGGCCTCTCTGTTTGGTGTGTACACGGAAAGAGGTTACCAACTTACTAAACCGCATCCTGGCAATGAGACATGTGGTAGCACGGAAAGGGGAAAGAACGGTAACATGGCTCCAACCACGTTAACATTGGAGAAAGTCGGATGACGCAAGGCTGGTATGCTACAACAGTACCACCTTGCTGCCCTTCATGTCACCACATGATTAGGCCATATCTCATCAGAGATCATCGCAACTTTGGAACATGCGGGAAAAGAACGATAACGTGGCTCCAACCACGTTAACATCGGGGAAAGTCGGATGACGCAAGGCTGGTATGCTACAACAGTACCACCTTGCTGCCCTTCATGTCACCACATGATTAGGCCATCTCTCATCAGAGATCATCGCGACTTTGGAACAACCGGGTCGTTGCCTTACAAGCAACGAGGTACTTACCGACACTCATATGCCACGCACAAACTCTCACGTGAACATGTAAAACATCTGTCATATCAAATGTTCAAAACATGCTTGCCTGGTTCGGAGAAGTCGGAGTCTAGCTCGGCGAAGTTCGCGGCTCCGTCACCTCTTTCGGAACCTACGGCAATCACGAAAAGGGTACTAACGTGAAAACCAACACTTGCACAGAAACTTTTCCAAATATTTTTCAAATAAATCCCATAAAAAACTATACAAAATTTGAAGATTGTCAGAAAAAGAATCACTCAAAAATTCCTTTTTATTAAAAAGTTATAAAGGTTTCTGTCCAAGGACTTATCTGTAATGAAATAGAAAAGTTCCAGGGTTTTAACTGAGAAAGCAGAAAACACTTCGGTTGGGAATGCGCAAGCACAAAGGGGAAAACGTATTTGCCCGAAGGCGTCAACAGAAAACGGTTCGAGGTGAAATAAAACAGAGGCTGACACGCGGGGTCCACATGTCAGGTTTGAAAAGCTCGCCGGCGCCCGAAGACTGCGGTGGACGCCGGCATCGAACCACGACGAGTTAGGAGAAACGGAGGGTACCAAGAGCTTCAGCGTCTTCTTCCGCGTCGGTGGGTGGTGGACTCGTCCAACGGGGAGCACCACGTCGACGGCGACACTTTCTCCGGCGGACGGCGGCTCGGGTGAGGATGGGGAACTCCGGTGGAGGGCTGCAAGCTTCAAATTGAAGTGCGGGTCAGAAAGAGGGATGCATGGTGAAGCTACTGGTAAGAGAATGGAGTCGGAGGAGCGCACACGGGGGCGAATCGGGCTGGATCCCGTGGCGGGTCGCGGCGGCCGGAGTCGAGGAAGGAGACCTCCTCGGGGCTCTTCCAGTGGCTAGGCGTGCTCTAGGGGGAGTGCAGGGCTGGTGGGTGCTCGAGTTGAAGCTCGGGGCCTCTATTTATAGGCAGATCGACGGGGTGGCCGTGAACGGAGAATCTCCGGCGAGCGATTACGGCGGAGCAGTGGATTGGCAGGTGGTTTGAGCGGCCAGGCAGCATCAGTGGAGGTTACTGGAGTCGTTTCACAGCTAAACGGAGATGGTCTTGGCGTAATGGCGTCGGTCCACGGTGAGGTGACCGCACGGGCTCAACGGCGGCAGAGAGCGCGCTCCGCGCCCTACGGTTCACGACGAGAGCGGCAGCGCATTCGGGGGAGTGGAAGGCCACGCGGCGGGCTCCGGTGGTTTGGGCGGCGCTGGGTGGCGTCGTCGGCGCCGTGTCTCCCGCTGGCGTCCGCAAAGCCGCCGTCGGTGTCGGTCACGGGGCGGCGCACCTTCTGCTGCTCGTCGCCGACGCCCGCAAGGCGCCAGGCGTTCGTGCGGTGCAGGAACAAGGGGGAGGGGACGAGGAGCAAGGCAACGCAGAGGCACTGGCGAGATCGACGTCCTTCTCTGAAGAAAACGACAGCAGGCCACTGACTGAATCTCTGAACTTGACATAGACAGTGCACTGCAGGTGTTCGACAGAAGGTTTTGGCTATGAGATAAATTTTTCTGGAGCTGTAACTTGGTGAGATGACCACTCAAAGCACCCAGGGGCTGCCTGATTTTACTTGGAATTTTTGGAGAAGGTTTTGAATGAATTTCACCAAATTTGTCAAATCTGGTCCAAACTTGCAGCAGGTGTAGTTTGAAAATTTTGAACTGAAGACCAGTGGATCTTCATGGTTCTACGTTGAGGTTTCAAAGGACTAGGAGGGAAAAAAGGTTTGGTGGCAAAAATCAAGACAGAAAGTGGAGTTCCTTTGTAAACCTCCAAGTGCTAGAAGAGAAGGCAGAAATTTATTTGAATAGAATTTGAATGGAAATAATCACATGGGGAGGTTCAACTTGCTGGATTTGATGCAAATCATGATCCAAAGGTGAGGGAAGGGTTAGGAGAGAGGATTTGCACTAAGGCCATGGCAAGAAGGAATTGTTGAAAGTGGCAAAGGAGTTTTCCCAAAAGCCATAGTGCATTTCCAAAAAGATTTTTAAAAGTTGTTTTCCCCAAAAGAAAAACATTTGGTCTTGAGTCCAAATGAAAAGCAAGAACCTCCAAGACCAAAGACAGATCTTGGGTGAATCCAAATAAAAATTTTGCCATAAAAAATATTTGAGAGGGAGAGTTCTCTTGAAGAAAAATTTAAATCACTCCCCTCAAGTCAAGTAAAATCTTTTGAAAAATCCAATTAAAAACTGGGGTGTCACACAGCTAGAGCAATGCATGTGGAATAAGTATATTATACCTTAAGGTTCTTGGGGTGTGGTTCGGTGGGCGACTGAAGGCCGTTCGACCCACACTATGTACGGCGGCGAAGAAGAAGGGGTCGGAGGCCCTCCCGCGCCTCCGCTGGGTGAAAGTGAACAGATGCGCCGGTAGTGGATTCCCTCCCTCGCCGACGGCGACAGCGTTAAGCCTCCTTCCCTTCCCGGCGGACGGATCCTGTCGGCTCTTTTACCAGCAGAGAGGGGAGAGAGAGAGGCCAATGAAGTCTTGTTTAGATCTGGAGAGGGTGAGAGAGTGTGAAGAGAGCAACTACAAGCAGACCAGCAGTGAGGGGAGAGAGAGAGAGGCCAACGAAGTCTTGTTTAGATCTGGAGAGGGTGAGAGAGTGTGAAGAGAGCAACTACAAGCAGACCAGCAGTGAGGGGAGAGAGGCCAACGAAGTCTTGTTTAGATCTGGAGAGGGTGAGAGAGTGTGAAGAGAGCAACTACAAGAAGACCAGAAGTGATGGGAGAGAGAGAGAGGCCAACGAAGTCTCGTTTAGATCTACAGAGGGTGAGAGAGTGTGAAGAGAGCAACTACAAGCGCTGAGGCTCCAGCATGTATATGTATACTGGAGAGAGTGTGAAGAGTGCAAACCCTAGAAAACAAGCGCCGAGGCTGCAACTTATACGTGATGAGGTGATTATACGGTCACTACGAGATCGTACAGCTCTGTATCCATCCATTTTGACCAGTCAAAGAATCCTCCTGCCACGAATTATGCTCAAGTGTAGTTATTGAACCTGAGACCTCAAGTTTGATGAGCGAACAGGCTAACCAGCTACACAATGCTCCCGCTATGTTCAACGAGAGGAAAATAACCTTTTATACATTCCTGCATTCGTGTGACAAGCATGCCATGTTTTTTGTGTGTGTGGGAGTCATTGGGATTTAAATCATAATCGTGTCATGTGGCTTTGGTGGTAGGACTATCCACAGTGGTGCAGAAATAATGTAGCCTTAGTCACCTTACCTCTCTCCATGTAGTACGTTGGGTCCCACCAGTTAGAGGGTGAAACAAACAAATTAATAAGAAAAATTAAAAGCGCCAACGGTGCATCTTACCTCACACATCTCGCTACTGCTCGGGAACACTGTCCAATTGATCCCTCTGTTTGCTCACGCACTATTTTAAGTGAATCCTTATTATAACATGCACACAATTTTGGGCACTTGTATTCGACCTAAGTCAGTGTGCCACTGTATCTCGTATGACTCCCTCCGTCTAGGTGTAATAAGTCACGTTAGAAGGTGCAAGCAGATTGGAGGAGAAGGAGAAACTTGACCGGTCATTCCTCCAATCAAAGCCCTGATTTCTGTCTCTAAACGCAACAATTAATACAAACAACTAAGAGATGCCGTTTTAGGTACCATGCAGGGCCACGTATTAACTCGCATGCAAGACGACTTTGATTTCTTGACTGATCAACGCGTAGTTGCGCTCCATGCATTGGGTTTCCGGGGGAGATAACAAGGCAGAGTAAGGAGCGTTTGGTTACATTGCTTAGGCTGGTCATAGTGGTGAGTAACTTGGACTAGTAACATGCATATGTTACTAGTCTATGTTACTACTACGCGAAGTTTGCCGTCGGAAGCGAGCCGATCTGGCTCTCCTGAGCTAGCAAGGTTTTTCTAGCCCACCCAAGCTAGCTGGCCCACAAAAGCTAACATATTTTAACAGTTCCAAACGCCTAACCTTGCCCGCCTATGCTATAAGCTGTTCTTGCTAAGGATCCAAACGCTCCCTAAGTAACAACGCTTGCTAGCAACAAGGCCAGGAGGGGATTGAGATGCGAAGTTAATGGACGACGCCTAAACATTTTGGGAATATCTGATTTCCGTAGGATGACTTAACACCTAGACGGAGGGAGTACTACTCCTCAGTCCAGGTTTGATGGAATATTCGTCACCTCTTCTCTTCTTGTACGTACTCCATTTGTATCTCACTTCTTGTGGCTTCGCACTCGCACGATTTTCCTATTCTATGAACCTGTGTGTGCATGTGCGTGTGTGTGTGTGTTTAACAGCATGTGTGTGTTACAGAGAGCGACAGATCGACCTACTCCTACAGAGAGATGGTGTGTAGTGTACAATTTTAGCCGCGAGAGTCGGTGCATCCTCTCGTTTCCGGGCGTCCGGTAGGGACAGGCGGACAACTGTCACGCCCGCTCCTGACCAGCCTGGCCCACCCAAAGCCCCTCCATCGCCCGCGCGCGCTTCCCGCCCGAAACGGTCAGCGCCGCTCCAAAGAATCGGTGCCGCATTCATGCCCGGGCAGAGCGGACGCGACCTCTCACTGGCGCCTGCGTTGAAGGGAGAAGCGGATTCAAGAGTGATGGTTGCTTCGTCCGTCCAACTTACTGTTGGGTCTATGTGATTTGATGGCTCACTGGTCATTAATACTGAGGTGGTAGGACTGCTGGATGTCCCACGCTTTCGGCGAAAGGAGGTACTACTAGATTACAATTTTCTCCATTCTTAAGGCGGAGGAGTGCAAGAGCAGTGAAAACACGCAGGCTCAGTGATTACATGGCCCACCTCAAACTATCACCATATTTTCTAGACACCGTGTGACACCTAACTCTTTACATAGTACTCCCTCCATTCCTAAATATAAGTCTTTGTAGAGATTCCACTAGGCGGACTACATACGGAACAAAATGAATGAATCTACACTTAAAATGCTTCTATATACATCCGTATGTGGTTCATGGTGAAATCTCTACAAAGACTTATATTTAAGAACGGAGGAAGTACTTGTATAGTACGTACTGTAATTTATCAGCGAGATAGTACAATGCTATGAAGCTTCCAGCTTCTGTTACATGTATCTTGCGTCCGAGGTTGCCCGTTGCAACATTTCATCAAATACAAAGGAGACTAACATGCATGCTATTGCATCTCAACGATTGACAGATCATAGCAAATATGTACTCCGTCCGTTCCAAAATAAGTGTCTCAACTTTATGCTACATACGGAGCAAAATGAGTGAATCTACACTCTAAAATACGTCTATATACATCAGTGTTTGGAGTATGTACTAGTAGTTCATATTGAAATCTACTAAAGGACATATATATTCCAAACAATATGATGATCTCTCTAACCAAGGTAGTAGGGACGAGGAGTAAACGGAGGGAGTAGTAAAATTTTCTCCTCGTCCTGCGAGCCACCGCGCGCATGGCGAGGGAGCGGGCGTAAGGCGTATAGTACTACTACTACTCATGCAGTCCCTAGCCATTGAAACAGAGACAGCTAAAGAAAAAAACGATGCATGCAGTCCCTAGCCCTTGAACCGTAAACCCTAACCAGGCTTTAATTTGCTGGCAACGTCGGAGCTTCCTAAGAAATGAAGTTTGCAACCCTTTGACCATCGGATCATTTTGTGCAGTTTCACCAAAATCGAGATGAGCATCCCTGTGGCAAAGAAATTGAAGAAGCGTGATTAGAATAAGATTACTAGGACTAGTTGATGAGACATAAACTCATCACAAATACAGTACGTAGAAGCCAGTAGAGGTATGTGCGGGGCAAAGAAGTAGGGAAATATCCACATGGAGTGATGTGGACAGCTGGAGAAGTGGTGGAAGCCGGCTGTAAAGGGAGTTGTACCTGAGGGATGTCGGGACGTAGCTCAACCTACAGGAGGGCGGCGGGAGGAGGCAACTACCCACGTCGCGGCAGTGAGCAATGGACGAAGGCAACCTCACCGGCTTTGTGAGAGCGAATGGCGGGGACCCCTGATCGGGACGTGCCGACAGTGGGTTTTCGCCATCGGTGACCGCATCTACACTAAGCATCCACCCCTTCCCCTGGCGGACATGATCCGCCAGGATGTTAGAGATGTGGCCACAGTGGTTTTGTGCAAGAGAGTGTGAAAACTGAAGAGAGCAACCCCAGCAAGCAACCGTGTAGGCTCGTCCTGCCTATGTATATAGTGGAGCGGTTTCCTTTTCTCTCCATATGAACCTATTTATATTGCGTACATGCCACTGAAGAAAAAAAACTTTATTTATAAATGACGCGGCACCTACTACTCGTTCTCCTATAAACCTTGCGCTTGGCATCTCCAAACTATTAACCTTGCGATTGGCTCTTCGCCTCTTCGGGAAGTCGAGCAATAATGGTACGGCAATATATATCGTTCTGGCTATATGAGACCGAATGAATTGCTGCACGTCCACCACGTGGCGAGGGTCGAGGGGCGAGGGAGAGTGTGTACTATTACATACGTTTCAATATGGACTACATACGGAGCAAAATGAGTGAATCTACACTCTAAAATACATCTATATACATCAGTGTTTGGAGTATGTACTAGTAGTTCATATTGAAATCTACTAAAGGACATATATTCCAAACAATATGATAATCTCTCTAACCAAGGTAGGGACGAGGAGTAAACGGAGGGAGTACTAGTAAAATTTTCTCCTCGTCCTGCGAGCCACCGCGTGCGTGGGCGAGGGAGCGGGCGTAAGGCGTACATACTCATTAGTAAGCAAGCTTCACCTCATCCTGCGAGCCACCGCGCCCGTGGGCGGGGGAGACGGCGTACTAAGCAAGCTTCTCCTCGTTCTACGAGTTGACGGGACACATCAAAAGTACTCCAGTGTATAGAGCCTTGCCTCTAAGGTAGGCCCCACATGGTTTGCCTCTTTTTTAACATAACGCGTTAAGTCGCAATTTGTTTGCTCACCCGTGGTAGACGATCCTCCCTCCATCTAGTGGACAACCAGTACACGTGTCAAGTTACCACGTGGACTGCCTTTTCATACAGAAATGAGCTCCACCGTGTACCCGCGCGGGTGTGGTTGGGAAAGAGACGGGAGTACGTGCGCCGTGCATGCACCTCTTCTGTTTGTGCACGTCCCCCACCTACGTGGATGTGTGTGAGAGATACAAACCTATAAAAATGGCTTGTGCATTCGTGAGTGTTTTTTGTTTGGGGGGAGGTTGATTTCGTGAATGTATTTGTGGGAATATGTGTCGATGACATCTCAAACAAAATTTTGCATGCAATGTGTGTGAAATGGAGGCCTATCCATATCATATATAGAGGGTCGGGCGATCCACGAGAAGAGAGGGAGGGGTCATAGATATCGATAGAGTCGAAGAGAGGATCAAGTGGGTGGGTGCGAGATCGATGAAGAGAGCCATCGAAATTGTGTGTGTGTGCAAGTCAAAGATATAGGGCGACTGACATAGCTACCGGAACGTCAGAGGGCACGGGTCAAGTTTGTGTGTGGCAGGGAGACATGACTAGAGCGCTTGATGTATCGGTGTGTGTGTGTGGGAGGGGGTGTGGGGAGGGCTAGGCAGAGGCCTAACTATAGAGGTAGACCGACTCGTATATGTGTTGAGAAGGAGAGACCCAGCTATGTCTTGAGGGAGATCGGTCGACATCCATACATAACTGAAGGACGGGAAATAGGATAGGACAGAGAGAGAGAGGAGAGAGAGAGGGAGGGAGAGGGGTAGAGTGCTGGATGGGTGATGGAGTTGCTTCTTGAAGAGGGTGGAACTGCAATATTATCAATAAGAGTGGGGATGTGTTTCTGTGTGTGCATGTGCGTGATAGATCTGTCGGGACACATCCATGGATGATGAAGGGGAACCATGTGTTTGGTAAGCAAACCTAACTAGATCAGTAGATCAATTGTTGTTTGTTGGAGGAAGGGAGAGACATAACTAATGAGGTAGATCGATCGACGCGTGGGGAAAAACGAGTTATAAGGACCTAGCTAGATATATGTATAGCGGGAGATCGGTCGGTGTACGTCCATTTGTTAGAGGCAAATAAGGCCCGGCGAGACGGATAGACAGAGAGAATATAGCTAGGAGGTGGTGCGAGAGGCCCAGCTACTAGCTAGATAGGGGGAGGAGTGTGCGGTTGTGAGATCGATCAAAAGAGGGGCGAGAGTTTACACGTGTGTGGGACCGTATGAGAGACACGAGGCAAGGACACATAAAGGAGGAGATTGAAGGTGCGTGTGTGTGTTGTAGGCAGACATCGCTCGAGAGGTTTATCGATCGGTGTGTGTCGGAAAGGAGTTGTGGAGACTGTGGGAGAACGACCTAAAGAAAAAAATGAATGCGCGCGATGGATAGAATGCTGAGGGAGGGGGGCGAGGAGGGCGTGTGCATGCACGAGAGAAAGTTAGTGGTAGCTACAAAGGTTAGAGGATTGTGTGGGTGTAAGAGACTAACAAAGATCATAATTTGATATGAAAGTGGATTCATATATTTGAATAGGAGATCATAGTGTTTTAAACATATGCATGCATGAATATAGCGGTGATACGCGTGTTGTGGTTTTGCACATGTTATACCATAATGTGATAATGCATGGCGTTTGCAACTGACAGCTAAATGTCGAACAATCTAAACCATACTATACATCGAACAATCTCACATTTTATTTGAATTTGTGATAATGTGTGGCGTTTGGAGCTTACAACTAAATATCGAACAATCTAAACAATACTACATATCGAACATTCTCACATTTTATTTGAATTTGTGGTAATGTGTGGTGTTTGCAACTCACATCTAAATACTTGTAGGCGTAGGGGGCGGGGCACCATACATAATGTGATAAAAACATTATACATATGAGACATGGTTTAGTTTGTGAAGATCTAGCTAGAGCTTGAAATGTACTATGATTTGAAATCAACATAAAGTGGATTCAAAAAATTGAGTTCGAGTTCATATAGTACACATAGTTCATATGTAACTCGAGACTAATCATGTGGTGTGTTGTGAAGATAATACACAAACGATGGTTTAACTTGACAATAATGACGATTGTAGATCTTATTAAAACAGAGAAACGAATTCAAATGCTTTGACTTCACAACAATCATTATTGTAGATCTTATTCAAATAGAGAAACGAATTCAAATTTAGTTCATATTGAAGCAGTATATATACGTTTGGAATGCACTAAAACGTTCATTTGAGTACTAGGTTGCATGTATTATACACGTAGCAAAATATTTTAATTGAACATAACATGAATTCAAAGTTTTGAATGACATTTGTAGTGCGAATTGATTTGGTACAGTACATGTTAGGCTTGTCCGGAAATTTCAATCCGCGCCTTGTTAGCCCGAAATATTTAAGATATATCTTTGTCTCGTTGTGCTCCGACAACTCCCTCCATCTCAACCCGCGCCTTGCTATTCCAAAATTACAACGCGCGCAAAAACTCCCACCTCCTGTGAAATCCCGACACGCGAAATGCCCATGATACCCCTGAACCGAAAGAACCACCTCAAATCAGTGGGGGTACTTTCGTAACTTACCCCACATTTCGAACAAGTGCGTCCCTAAGCCATGGTTCCCCACTCCCATCCCATCCGCCCACCCATTCGTACACCGAGGCCGGGAAAACCCGCGAAGCCCCACACCCTCCTCCATCCGCCACCCAGCCGGAGCCTCTTCCCCGACGACGTCGTCCACAGCAACACCTCGGCGTCCCTCATCCATCGTACTGGATGAGGATCCGTCGTCGATCTGGTCGTCCCGCCGGTTCAGCCACCCCGTCCTCCACCTCCAAGGAGCTGCCCCGACGTTCCCCTCGTCTTTTGCGCCACCTCCATTCCCACACCGCCGTCTTCACCTACACCACCGGAAGAGCATCATCATCACCGTTTCCTCGGATGAAGTTGCGGCCTAATCGGCGCCACCAAAGAGGTTGTACACTAATCGCCGCATTTTCTTCTTGATTCGATCTCACGGTGCTGTCGGCGCTCGGTCTCGAGCCGACACGGCGCGGCTCCATCCACGGCGGCGTCGCCGGCCACTTCCTCCACGACGTCGCTCCCTCGGCGGCGACGTCCACATCAGTAGGAGCTGCTGCTGCTTTAGCTCTCGCTCGCGCTGCTGCTCTGCTCTTGCTCTCGGTCCCCTGCCTGGTCTGCTCTTGCTCGCGGTGTTGCTCTCGCTCTTGCTCTTGCTTGGGATGCTGCTCCGATTTAGCTACACTTCAGTCGACTAAATCGACTTTTGGGTCAGTCAATTTTCAGGGGGTGGGGGCTTGCTGGAGTTAAGGAAGAACCAGCCGCAGCGGGGAGGGGGGCTCGCCGGAGAGGTACCCCACTATCTATCTTAGGGTTCAGGGTGGGGGCGGTGGCGTGGGGATCGCCGGAGAAAAAGCTCGGCACGGGGGGCCTAGAGGGATGGCCGGGGCGGCGGCGGACCGGCGGTGGGGAGTGTTTTCGGGGCGGGCCGGGCGGCGGGGGCGGCTGTTTGGCCGGTGGTGGCTGGCAGCTCAGGGGGGTGGAGGTTGAAGATGAACTGCAGGCCCTTGATTTCGTATCCAACGGCTGCAAAATCGACTGACCAGAGATGAAAAAGTCAGTCGACTGACGTGTAGCCTCACCTCTAGTGTGTTCAGTTTCGACAGTAAAATTCAGTTTTGACAGTTAAGTTAAGTTTCGACAGTTAAATTCAGTTTCGACAGTTAAGTTTAGAGATGGGCGGCTGATGTATACATCTAGCACTTTGTGGTTATGTATTTTACGTCATCTATTGGAGATGCTATTAGAATTCCACTCAGGTTAACGTTGTCTCTCTTGTCCTGCTTCAGCCTCGGCGTCGTACAACTCACCGGAGCTGCTCCAACGATGAAACCCTCCATCACAGCGGAGCAGTACCTCGGGCTCCATCTCCAGACGCCTAAGATCTTCTTCCCCTCCTCCGACAGCCAAGTCAACCGGAGCATCCTCACCGGCCAACCCAATCACGCTGAGATCGACATGGCTTCGCCAAAGAGGTTGTACACTTCTTGTGGTTTGACTTAATCTCATCATGCTTCTTTGCATCATGTGATCTTCCAATTCTTGTGAACCAAACACCCAGATTGACAGAAATCCTATGTGTTTAAATTATCTGTTTTGCACGTGCATTCCTATCCTATTCCTGTCTATTTCCTATCCTTGCATTGTTAGAATCCTCAAATTCAAACAAGCCCTTACACAATTACTTCTGTTACAGATATGTGTCAAAGAAAACCTTGTGTGGTTTGTCCTGCTCCTGCGGTGTTGTGTTCCACCCCAGCTCAGCTGCTCCAACGACGGAAGGGTTCACCACAGCGGGGATCCGCTCTCCAGACTGTCTTTCGCCGCCTCAGATCTTCTTCCCCTCTGCCGGCAGCCACGACAACTGCATTACCATCATCAACTTGAGCAGATGACCTTGAGGACTACACGAGTCCGCAAGAGAGGTCGCACTCTTCCGTGTCTGCTTAAGTTATGCATCGCTTAATATGATGACATGCTACTTTATCGTCGTGTTCACCTATTAGACTCCGACTCAGGTCCAAACTTATGCTGAAACTTGAGTTTTTAAATGGTTGTGGGGTACATATTGGGGCAGCAATTAGTACTATCTGTCTACTATCTGGTTAATCTCGGGTGTCTACTATGAGTTTCATGTTGGGTGCAAACAAACATTAAAGGAGCAATTATCTGTATTTTTTTAGCTAAAGCTATTATCTGCCTGCTATCATTGGTTTTGGGTCTATCCACAGTTTGCTACCTTCACTCTGGATTTGTGCATGCACTCCTTACATAATCTCACTATGTTTTATTCCTATGCATGTCAGTTATTGTACACAATGGAACTGAACATGTAGAGCAAAAGAGACGAGCCTTGCGTGGCAATAAAATTTCATGCAGACGTCGCTCCATGGTGGGCGCAAAGGCACCCCCCCTCCACCCATTTCGGATCGTAATCAAGAGGAAGATAATTGTTCTGAGGGGGATTCAGAAGCAGAAGACCACTCCTATTTACCCCATGAGGTCTTCGCTCTAACTTGGCATGCTGATGTTGGTAATATCATGCATATGGTGCCTTGCATTGCTTACTGTATACATCAAAGATGTCATCTGCTTAGTTTAGACATGCTTTGTGTCAATGCCATCTGTTTAGTTTCTTTATCGTATATGTGAATCATGCAATGCCATCTTGTTTAGCCAGGCATCATATATGTGAATTTTGCAATGCCACCCTGGTTAGCTAGTCATCTTATATGTGAATTATATCATGACATCATTTTTTTATTACGTGTTAAAGTTGTCAACAATTTTAGTACATTCAATTACTCTTCCTATGCATCAGCCATTCGGCACGGTCATGGAAAAATCTGGAGTGTAAACAAGCTCTTCAGAGCAGACAATGCTATCTGACGAAGCGCATGTCTTGCTGGTTACAGATAGCTCCTCAGAGGAGGATTCAGAGACAGATGAACAGTCCTATTCCACCCCCCCCCCCCGAGGTGCATGCTCTAACTTGGCAGGGTTATGTTGCTCATATCGTGCGTATGGTATCTTGCATTGCTATGTCATTTGCTTAGTTTAGACATGATTTGGGTGAATGCCACATGTTTAGTGTCTAATTACCATATATGTGAATTATGCAATGCCATCTTGTTGCAAGACATTATATATGTGAATTATGCAATGATATCTTGTTGCAAAGCATTATATGTGAATTATGCAATGCCATGCTGTTTAGCCAAGCGTCATATATGTGAATTATATCATGCCGTCCTTTTTTTTGTATTTCTCATTGCTTTTGTCGACAATGTTTGTATATTCACCTGCTCTTCCTGTGCATCAGCCATTTGAATTGGTGATGGAGAAATCTGGAGTGAAAACAAGGTCTTCAGAGCAGACAATCCTACCTGTTGAAGCAGATATGTTGCTGGTTACAGATAGCTCTTCAGAGGAGGATTCAGAGGCAGATGACCAGTCCTATTATCCCCCTGAGGTGTATGCTCAAACTTGGCAGGGTTATATTACTCATATCATGCATATGTTGTATTGCAATGCTTAGTTTTTACATCATATACACGATATTGAATGCCATCTCCTTAGTTGACACATCATATATGCGATTGCCCTCTGCTCGCTTCCTTAGTATATAAATCATATATTTGAATTATATCATTCCATGATGTTTACATAGACAGCATGTATCTGAATTATGGCATGCCAACCCATTTTCTAAAGACATAATATAGTTATATCATCCCATCCTGTTTACATAGTCATCATATTTTGAATTATGTCATTCTATCCGTGAATTATATCATGCCATCATGTTTCCATCGACGGCATGTTTGTGATTTATGGCATGCCAACCACTTTAATAGATACATCGTATAGTTATATCATGTCATCCTGTTTACATAGTCATCACATTTTGAAGTATGTCATTCTATCCTGTTTGGTTAGCCATCATACATGTGAAATTGTGTCATGATATCCTGTTTAATTAGCCATCATATATTTAAAATTATGTCCTGATATTCTGTTTGGTTAGACAACATAAATGTGAATTAATTCATGCCTTGTTTTCTTCCCTACTATCCATTGCACCTGTCTATCTTACAATCTATGTACATTCAATTACTTTTCTTGTTTATCAGCCATTTCAATTGGAGGGGGTGATGGAAGTATCTGTGGGAGTAAAAACACGGTCTTTAGAAAAGATCGTGCTACCTGTCGATGGAGATAGAACCACGGTTGTACTTGCCCAAGAACCAGCCCCACCACACATAACCCAGACTAACGCAGATTGTACCCCTGCCTAGTTGGACAGAGAACTAGCTACACCCCTTCTAACCCCAACCCCAGCAGATAGTAACCCAGTTCCCATTGACACAACACCGAACCCCAATTCAACGCTTAAAGCAGAAGAAGAATTGTTCTCAGGTCAGGTTCCGTAGCTATGGTTCATACTACTTTGCTCTTGCATGACTGTATTTACTCATACCAACTAATTTCTAATTTCAAGGATGCAATTGAAACTCCAATGGCGCAACAGGTATGTTTTAAACCTGTTTCTTTAACGTGTTTGCTGTTGTAACTTGCTCTATGTTGATTTCAGTTTCAATTGAATAAACAGTTATGTTCTCATGCCATGCACATTACAAGTGTTGTTATTGTTGTGTAGTTTCCCACACTTATATTCTGTCTATGCTGCTTTGTCTTGAATAGATATGATTCGAACTGTATCTATCTTGATTTGGCAACATAAACTAGAATGATATAGACCATACAGTGACCATACTACATAGATATATGTTTGTTTCATGTTGTTATCCTGTCCACCTTACTACTGAACTGGTTTACCAAAATGAGTTTCATATACTACATTGTAAACCTGTGATGTGTTTGTTTGTTTCTCTTTTAGAACACGGATAAAATATTGAGACATCCCTGTTGTTCTCCAAGAAAGCTGATAAAAACTATATTGAAGACACTGAGACAACCCCAAAGTCCTGTCTTGATGTAGTGTTCGAGTTACTGGCTACTACTGCTGGCACCAGCTCTTCTAACTCGCTGCCTGAATCAGTTCGGCTTCTTGAGTCTCAACTTCAAGTTGAAAGACATTGATCAGATCTTATGCGACAGGAAGCCGAAGGACTGAGGAAGTCCCTGCAAAATTTAGATGCATACTTTTTGGTGCAACAGCAAGTGCTGGAGAATTTAAGCGCCAAACAAGAGAAAGTTAATAAGCTTGCTAAGCATCTTGCCAGCATTATGGGTACCCAGGATATTGTTTCTTGAGCTCTTCTGAAGTGGTTTCAGTTCTGGACTTGTTTTGCTGCGGCGTTTATATGCTGCTTTGTTCCCTATATTTGCACTGGTGGCGAACTTTGATGCCGAGTGGATGTAATATGTGTAATAGTCGTGATAGCCTAGCGTAAGTTGCTTGCCTATTTATTTCCTTATTGTCTTGTTTATTTGTTTTCTTGTAGTCAGTGCAGTTCTTTTTCCACGGTTTGCTAGTGGCCGCAATAACCTATTTTTTAAAACTAGGCCACATTAACCATGGGCTACATATTTACTGTAGTTAACATGGGCCTCCTACGGGCCGTAGAAACAATGAGCGTTCTAAGGGCCATAGAAACAATGGGCCTTCTACGGGGCATAGAAACAATGGGCCTTATACGGGCCGTAGACACAATGGGCCTTCTACGGGCCGTATCATCAATGGGCCTTCTACGGGTCGTATCATCAATGGGCCTTCTACGGGCCGTATGATCGGTTGGCTAAATATGGGCCAATAACAGACCACATTATGGCCGTAAATGTGCTAGAGTTGAAATCGTCCGTTCATGGGCCGACCATAACGGGTCGTCGTTAATCGGCCGTATTTGATGACGCTATGAAAACGGGCCAACGTATTAACGGGCCACAAACGGGCCGAGTGTAACCACGGGCTGTATTTGGCCCACAAGCAGAAAATGACAATAACGGGCCGAAAGTAAACGAATGCTGGAAATGAGCCCAAGAATAAATGGGCCCTGAGAAGGCCGAAAGATAACATGGGCTGGAAACGGCCCAACGGAATAATGGGCCGTTAATGGGTATAAAGTGATACACTGTTCATTACGGGCCAGTTTTACCACGGGCCGTTAATGGGCCGAGGGTTACTAAGGGCCTCATATGGGCCAAAAGACGTCATGGTCCATACATGGGCCGGAAGTTAAAACGGGATGGAATTATATTGGACGGCCCAGATGACGCTACTGGGCCTAATTCGGATAGGCCATAAACGGTCCCTGGGTTAGCGAGCTATAAATGGGCTATATGCGAACAGGCCGTTAACAGGCTTGCCGTGGGCCAGCCCGCCACCTTTTGACCAAGTCAAACATGCCGGCCTTTTCACAGGAATGGGCCTCTGTTGGGCCGTGCCACATGTCGACGTATCATAGGCGCTTTGGGTCCAATGAGTGGATGACATCTGTCCCAACGGTGAGCCGACACGTGTTTCCTCCAGCCAATGATGATTTTACACGTGGAAAATCCCCATTGGTCGGGGCTGTTAACGGGTTATTGGATCCAAAACCGGACCCGATAGCTTAACGGCGTTCCGTTACGGTGGATGCCACGTGTCGGTCACCCTTGACGAAAGCACTTCTGTGACACGTGATTTATCGTCATGGAAGTGGACACTTCCGTGATGATAATTTTGGTAATGTCATGGAACACTTCTACGACAGCACAGGTATGACTATCTTGATTCTGTCATAAATTTGCCATGGATGTACATGCATGACAGAAAACGTGACCTACTGTGACAAACACGTATCATCACGGAAGTGTATTTTTTTGTAGTGCACTGTAAGCTATCCTAAAGGTCTTATTTGGCACTTTATTGAAACAAAATCTATAAAACATGATTACTACAGTAGCATAATCATGTCAACACACAAAAACAGTAAAGGTAAATATTGGGTTGTCTCCCAACAAGCGCTTTTCTTTAATGCCTTTTTAGCTAGGCATGATGATTTCAATGATGCTCGTATAAAAGATAAGAATAGAAACATAAAGAGAGCATCATGAAGCATATTACTACACATTTTAGTCTAACCCACTTCCTATGCATAGGGATTTTGTGAGCAAACAACTTATGGGAACAAGAATCAACTAGCATAGGAAGACAAAACAAGCATAACTTCAAGATTTTCAACACATAGAGAGGAAACTTGATATTATTGCAATTCCTACAAGCATATATTCCTCCCTCATAAGAATTTTCAGCAGCATCATGAATGAATTCAACAATATAACTATGACATAAAGCATTCTTTTCATGATCTACAAGCATAGAAATTTTGCTACTCTCCACGTAAACAAACTTATTCTCATCAATAGTAGTGGGAGCAAACTCCACAAAATAACTATCATGTGAGGCATAATCCAATTGAAAATTAAAATCATGATGACAAGTTTTATGGTTATCATTTTTCTTTATAGCATAAATGTCATCACAATAATCATCATAGATAGCAACTTTGTTCTCATAATCAATTGGAACCTCTTCCGAAATAGTGGATTCATCACTAAATAAAGTCATAACCTCTCCAAATCCACTTTCATCAATATAATCATCATAAATAGGAGGCATGCTTTCATCATAATAAATTTTCTCATCAAAACTTGGGGGACAAAAAATATCATCTTCATCAAACATAGCTTCCCCAAACTTGTGGCTTTGCATATCATTAGCATCATGGATATTCAAGGAATTCATACTAACAACATTGTAATCATGCTCATCATTCAAATATTTAGTGCCAAACATTCTATAGACTTCTTCTTCTTCTAGCACTTGAGCACAATTATCGGAATCCTTATTCTCACGAAAGACATTAAAAAGATGAAGCATATGAGGCACCATCAATTCCATTTTTTAATTTTCTTTTATAGACTAAACTAGTGATAAAACAAGAAACTAAAAGATTCGATTGCAAGATCTAAAGATATACCTTCAAGCACTCACCTCCCCGGCGACGGCGCCAGAAAAGAGCTTGATGTCTACTACACAACCTTCTTCTTGTAGACGTTGTTGGGCCACCAAGTGCAGAGGTTTGTTGGACAGTAGCATATTTCCCTCAAGTGGATGACATAAGGTTTATCAATCTGTGGGAGGCATAGGATGAAGATGGTCTCTCTCAAACAACTCTGCAACCAAATAACAAAGAGTCTCTTGTGTCCCCAACACACCCAATACAATGGTAAATTGTATAGGTGCACTAGTTCGGCGAAGAGATGGTGATACAAGTGCAATATGGATGGTAGATATAGGTTTTTGTAATCTGAAAATATAAAAACAGAAAGGTAACTAATGATAAAAGTGAGCACAAACGGTATTGCAATGCTTTGAAACAAGGCCTAGGGTTCATACTTTCACTAGTGCAAGTTCTCTCAACAAGGATAACATAATTAGATCATATAACAATCCCTCAACGTGCAACAAAGAGTCACTCCAAAGTCACTAATAGCGAAGAACAAACGAAGAGATTATTGTAGGGTACGAAACCACCTCAAAGTTATTCTTTCTGATCAATCCATTGGGCTATTCCTATAAGTGTCACAAACAGCCCTAGAGTTCATAGTAAAATAACACCTTAAGACACAAATCAACCAAAACCCTAATGTCATCTAGATACTCCAATGTCACCTCAAGTATCCGTGGGTATGATTATACGATATGCATCACACAATCTCAGATTCATCTATTCAACCAACACAAAGAACGTGTGCCAACCCCTATGCATAGATTCCCAAAGTCATGGAACCCGCAAGTTGATCACCAAAACATAAATCAAGTGAATCAATAGAATACCCCATTGTCACCACAGGTATCCCATGCAAGACATACATGAAGTGTTCTCAAATCCTTAAAGACTCAATCCGATAAGATAACTTCGAAGGGCAACTCAATCCATTACAAGAGAGTAGAGGGGGAGAAACATCATAACATCCAACTATAATAGCAAAGCTCGCGATACATCAAGATCGTGTCGAATCAAGAACACGAGAGAGAGATAAAACACATAGCTACTGGTACATACCCTCAGCCCCGAGGGTGAACTACTCCTTCCTCGTCATGGAGAGCGCCGGGATGATGAAGATAGCCACCAGTGATGGATCCCCCTCTGGCAGGGTGCCGGAACAGGGTCCCGATTGGTTTTTGGTGGCTACAGAGGCTTGCGGCAGCGGAACTCCCGATCTAGGTTTCTTTCTGGGGGTTTCTGTATTTATAGGAATTTTTGGCGTCGGTCTCACATCAGGGGGGTCTCCGAGTCATCCACGAGATAGGGGCGCGCCCAGGGGGTAGGGCGCGCCCTCCACCCTCGTGGATGGATCGGGACTCTTCTGGCCCAACTCTTTTACTCCAGGGCTTCTTTTGGTCCATAAAAAATCATCAAAAATTGGCACGTCAATTGGACTCCATTTGGTATTCCTTTTCTGTAAAACTCAAAAACAAGGAAAAACATAAACTGGCACTGGGCTCTAGGTTAATAGGTTAGTCCCAAAAATCATATAAAACAACATATAAATGCATATAAAACATCCAAGATGGATAATATAATAGCATGGAACAATCAAAAACTATAGATACGTTGGAGACGTATCATATGACCGTTAGGTGGATAAGATATTCTGGGAAAGCTGGCGAATAGCACAGCAACGGTCGGAAATTTGAGGTTCAAATTCCTCAGGGCTATCATGTTCCTCACTTATAGGCAATCCACACTGGCGAATGCCTAACTCCTGAGTCATAATTGGTAGGTGTAGGATTTTGAGATGAGCATCACGTGGAAACTTTTCCTTAGTTTTTCCTCGACCCCCTTTAACAGTACAGTGTTTCCTATGACTCAAGAAAGGGAAAATGAAACCATGAAAACAATAGTCTTCACGCTTCATGTTCCTCGTATGAATATCAAGTCTTCACGGTCACACCAATTTCTTCACTTTCAAAGTCTTCAGAAACCAAAGTCTTCAGTTGAAGACATTCATTTTTAGGGGTCGACTTTCTCTATAAATATCAAACTCCTCATAGACTTATAGACCTGTGTACACTCACAAACACATTAGTCCCTTAACCTATAAGTCTTCAATACACCAAAATCACTAAGGGGCACTAGATGCACTTACAATCTCCCCCTTTTTGGTGATTGATCACAATATAGGTTAAGTTTTCAACGGGGATAAACATATGAAGTGTAAATACTGATATTGAGGAATTTGATTGCAAGATATAGAAGAATATGTGAGGAAATTGCTCTTGTGAAGCAATGCACATTGAAGAGTAGAATCATGGAGATCTCCCCCTATATCTTGTAATTCATACACGCATTTAACATATGATATGAAGAATTTGAAATGCATGATGAAATATGGTGACTGATGTAATTCAGCATGTGTGCATTAACATATATGAGAAATAGCATGCAGAAGAACATAGCAAAAGTATCAGACCACCATCGGGTTTAAGTTTACAACTCGATCCAATAAAACTTCAGAAGAACGAGAGTTGTAACTTAGCAAAAAAATGCCCATATATAGACCCGCTTGAAGATTAACTCAAATTTCTCCCCCTTTGTCATCGAATGACCAAAAGGGACGAAAAATAGGACTAACGCCCCTGAAGAATATCATCACGAGGTCGATGGAGGAGCGCCAGCGTTGTTGGGGTCGGTTGTTGAAGTAGGGCCTGCCGCAGTGTCGTCCAAATCTTCATTTTCACCAGTCTCGCGCGATGAAGAATAAGAGTTGGCCACCAAAGAAGGAACTTTGACTTTCTTGAATTTCTTCGACGGTGGCTGAGACCAGTCAAAGTCCTGCTTGAAGCCCATCTGCTTAAGATCTTCTTCACCGTAGAGATGAGACAGAACAGCCCAGGTGCGATCAAACACTTCATGGAGGTAGTAATGGTTCTTCTTCACTGAATTGTGGTAGCAGTCATGTTATGAAGAATTGAACCAAACTGATGCTTGACCCATTTGTGGTTGCGATCGACCTTCTGATGAAGACTGAGGAGAAGCTCACGATCAGTCATCACCCTTGGAGCTATGCCTTGAGGATTTTGTTTGGAAGCATTGGCCGCAGAGTCATGAGTGGCAAAGTCATCATTGGCGGAACTGTCCATCCAATGAACGAATGCCTTCATCAATTATAGTGGCCTTGCCCTTCTCATCAGCTGAGGAAATAGTCCGCTTGAGGACTTCAATGGGGGGCAAGTAGCTGCCATGGTTAAGTGTATCAACCTTGTAGTTGATTGAATACCTTGATCTGATGAATTTCATGATCTAGGGAGCATAAGGTTTCAATTCAAACGGAGAAAGAGCAACATTGGCCATAGTCCTCATGAAGAAATCATGATAGTTGACAGGAACTCCATGCATGATATTGAATAGCAGATTTTTCATGATGCCAACGACCTCTTCTTCATTCGTGTCGTGGCCTTTGATTGGACTCAGGGTCTTGGTCAAAATTTTGTATACGGCCCGAGGCACATAAAGCAATTCCTTCACTAGGAATTTTGTTCTTGGCGCTTGGCCAGGCTTCAGCGGCTTCATCAACACTTGCATGAAATGATCAGAGAGCTCAGGTTCATGATAGATGAGACGTGCACCTTCAAGGGGAGGACTGACAGGCAGGGCATGAAGCAATTCAGAGGCCGGTGCTTTGAAGTGAGTGTTCTCTGTCATCCAGTCCAACACCCAAGAATTCACATCTGCAGCATTGCCGGTGATGTGCAGCGTCGCGTAGAACTAAAGAATTAGCTCTTCATTCCAATCACATGTATCAGTGTAAAAATTGAGTCGCCCAGCGTCATGAAGAACACTGAGGACTGGGGTGAAGCAAGGCAGGATAATGCTCATGGTCAAAGATCTTGTCCTTATCAAATAGCAGAGAAGAATAAAAGTTCATCTGACTTGCTGTCCAGAAACACTTCCTTCGAAGACGAGCAGAGTCATAAGGGTTGTAATCTGTGAAGAACACATGCTCATGGAAGAAATCATCAGCCTTGAACTTCTGCTTCTTTGAGAAGGGATCCTTTGGCTTGGGCTGAGGTGTTTCTGTCAATGTCTTCACAGCCTCTGGAATCACAGTCTCAGGAGTCACAAGCTGAGGAATTTCAGTTTCTGCTTTAGTAGTAGCCTGGGTATCCATTTCTTCAGCAGCATTAACATCAGCACTAGTGGCTGGAATTTCTTCAGGGAAGGTAAGAAGAGAAGCTTGAAGTTCTTCAGAGCCCGTATGAATTTCTTCAGTCTGGACTCGGGACTGAGGAATCTGTTGTAGAGGGGTGAACATGGGGGAATTGGGGTGATGACTTTCCCAATAGTCATCATTCAACACTGGAGTGGTGCTCCCAGTGTCCACGTCTTCTTCTTCTTCTTCCAATTCTTCAACGCCTGCCTCTTCAGCCGTGAACTGAGGCACGGGCGATGATACCAGTGGGATTGAAGGGATGTCATCCACTTCAATTTCTTTGTCCAACTGCTCTGAAGAAGCAGCATAAGGAACATCTTCATCAGATCCACTTGGGATCACATAATCTTCACCAAAAGGAATGATTTCCTTTGGTGGCATGCTTGAAACTAGAACATCATCAATTGGATTGTCATATGAGCTTGTCAAAGTCTTCGCCTTCTTTGATGCAGAAGACTTTGAGGAAGCAGATACTTTCCTTTTCTTCACTGCTGCTCGCTCTGCAGCCTTGGTTTTCTTCGCTTCTGATGCAGAAGGAAGGATAGGACTTGGCGTTGGTGCAGGAGGAGCAGAAGAATCTGGTGCATTTTCTTCAGGCGCAACCCTAGTGGTTGCCCTAGCAATTTCACCAGCAGCTGGAATAGCTTCATCAGCCCTGGTACTAGCAGTTTCATCAGCAGCCTGATTTTCATCAGCGGTGCTGGCATGTTCTTCAGTAGGTTGTGCAGATGCTTCAGCCTGAGGAATTTCAATGTGCGTTGGAGCAGCAACATTTGAAGTAAATCCCTTCGCCAATTTGACGAATCTGATTTTGGCTCCTAGCCAGTCTGCACGGTAGGTATCAAATTCATTACTGAGGTTTTTGATCTCAGCTTGTGCAGCAATAAGTTCATCAATTGTCATTTTCACAACGTTCTTTTTCAGAAGTCGCTCCTTCTTGTACTGAGCTTTCTTCAGCTGCTTGGCCTTCTCAAATTTCCATTTTTCTTCGCCTATGAAGGCGTCAGCATGTGACTTTGACTAGGAGTGAGCTTGAAGTCAGGCATAGGAGTGTTGGGGTCCTTGTGCCAGAGATCAATGAAGTCCAGGATCAGCTTGGGATCCAACAGAAGAGGAACATATGTTCCTTTAGCTCTAGCGGCCCTTTGTTGTCTATCTCTGATGATTTCTGCGAGTTCTTCATCATCAGCTTCGTCTTCACTAGACGGTACTTGGAAGGCTACCTGCTTCTTATGAGGACTTGGTCTAGAGCCTCGTCCAGCAGTGGCCTTGGTCTTCAGCAAGGTGGGGCCTGTTGAGGACTATGGAGGAGCAAAAGAACTTGCAGAGGCTCCTGAGGCAATTGATATGCCTGTGGTCCTTTGACACGAGGCGTTATGCACAGGTGCTGAGGACATTGCCGGAGGAGCTGAGGGATTTGCAATTTGAGGAACTTGAGCAACTTGAGGAATTTGCCATGAGGGCATGGATGAGCTTGGCCGTGAGGGCATTGGTGAAGAACTGGGCTTGCAAGCTGGCTTCTTTTGCATAGACTTCCTTGGGTTGCTAGCAGAGGCCACAATAGTGGCAGCAGCAGAGTCTTCTTTGAATTTCCCCACTGCATCCTTGGCCATTTTAGCCAGTTTAGCTTGCTTCTTAGCCCACTCCTTGGGAAATTTCTCACCTCTTCTGATGCTAGAGGGATCAGCATCTTGGCCTGGTGCCAATGGAGGTCTTGGGCATGGAGGGTGTACTGTGAATTTCTTCATGTACTTGGGAGTTACATATCTGTACTCCCTCCATTCTCTGGCCCGTCTCCTCTCTATTCTCTGAATGCGCACTTTGCGCTCATTCTTTGTTTCCTCAGGAGGTGTGCAGTACCCTGCATAGATGTCATCAGGGATCTCAAATGCTGTGTTTACTTCCGGTTTCTTGCCTCCCTTCTGAGGTTTCTTGCCATATGCTATTTTCTTCAGCTGAGGATTTTGAACAGTCGATTTCTCTGAAGAGGTATGCAATTTATCTTCGAGGAACGCTGCAAATGAGTTAAGTTGATGAGAACCTAGTGATTCAGCAATGGACATGAGTACCTGTGAACAGAATATAGGTGCGAAGAATTTGGAGAGGTCATATGCGTTCTCAAAAGTTTTTGCAAAATGAACAAGTTTGAGGAATTTGACCAGAGGTGTCTTGAGGAATTTCACTAAGCGTTCTTTGACTTAGGTTCCAGAGTTGTATGGATTGAAAAATTCACACAATTGAGGAATCTTGAAGAAAAATGTTGCTTAGAGAAACAGATCAAGAATAGATGATTGGTTGAGGTGTTTAAAGGGTGGAAGTTGAAGAATAAACACCTTTTGATGATTTTAAGGAAATCAACAGAATCAACAAGGGCAGTAAAAGTAACTTTTAATTACCCTTGACAAAGAACACGACGAATTGGGAGTAGTAGATTGGAAGTTCGTCAGTCTAGATCTTCCACGCCCTAACTTGGTAGAGGAAGACAGCTACGGCGGCGGCGGAGAGAAGAAATCCGCGGTCGGCGCGAGTACGACGGCGACGAGATCGAGGCAGAGAAGCTCTTCCTCACCGGCGATGATGAAAGTAGCGGCGGCGCTAGGTGTTGAGATCTCGAGCGAGGGAGTGAGATCGAGCAGGGTAAATGCAGTCTGAGGAGGGTGAGGGGTATATATAGCCGAGGTGAAAAACCGCTCGCCCGAGGAAAAATGGACGAACGTGCCCCTGACCCTTCTCATCCTAGCAACATGTGTCACCCACCTACTAAGAAGTGGAGATCATGTAAGATCGTGGGTGAATAGAAAAATCCTATCGTGGAATGTGGAACGGTTTGAGCGGCAAAAGCCAAAAAGTCAGATAAGAATATTTTAATGTTTCGTTCGCAAATTCTTCAGCTGACAAGGACATAGTGAAGAGTTTGAATGGGTTTCAAATAGAACGCACATGAAGAACTTGTGAACAGGCTGGGTTGAGTTTCGCATAGAGGGGGAAGGGTCCGATCACATTCACTTAGTAGAAAAAGCAACTTGAAGAAATAGCAATAAGTGAATGTTGTAGAGGACTTAAACTCAAATATATATATAGGACTAATTTTCTGTACTCCTAGGAGTATGTACTCCCATCTTCAATATACCTCGTATACACATTGATTATACCTCTTTATCATTTCAATACACTTCATGAAATATTTTTAAGATACCCAAATGTGAGTTTTGTTGAAAAAATATTATTTGCGACATACTTTTTGTAATATACCTCTTTCACATGCAAATAAATCAGTATATATGTAAACCTTTGAAAATATGAGACGCATATGATTTTTTTAATGAAACTCATTTTGGGGTATCTAGTAATTATTAATGAAGTATATTAAAATAATAAAAAGGTATAAAAGATTGATCTATGTGGTATATGAGGAGTGGGAGTACATACTCCCAGGAGTACACAACCATTTTCCAATATATATATATATATATATATAGAGAGAGAGAGAGAGAGAGAGTCAGTGAAGAACAACGACGGAAAGAGTGAAGACATTGCAAAGTTGAAGAATTTGAACAACTGAGGAATTTCAAAACTGAAGGAAAACTCAAATTGAAGATTTTCAACTTTTGTTGGTGGCGTGACCCACCGTATAAGAATGATGATTTCAGACGCTGCGTACAATTGTTGTAGGGCTCTGAGAATCGAATTCTTCGTTAATTTCTTCACACTTAGAGGGTTAGTCTTCATTGATTGAAGAAAAACGTTACTTCGTGTGTTGCACATCTAAGTCGTCAATTTTGCATAAGTGTTAGGATGTGTGTCCTTTTCAAAGGACATTCGGAGATTCTAAGATATTTAGCTCACACCTCAACTTGCTAAATCTCTTCTCATCCAAGGGCTTTGTGAAGATATCAGCTAGTTGTTCTTCAGTTTTCACGTGCTCAATAGAGATGTCGCCCTTCAACACATGATCACGAAGAAAATGATGACGAATCTAAATGTGCTTTGTCTTCGAGTGCTGAACTGGGTTATGAGCAATGTTGATGGCACTCTCATTGTCGCAGTAGAGAGGCACATTCTTCACATTGACGCCGTAGTCCTTGAGGGTTTGCTTCATCCATAGCAATTGAGCACAGCACGAACCAGCAGCAATGTACTCAGCTTCAGCAGTGGAGAGTGATATGCAGTTCTATTTCTTCGAGGACCAACATACCAAGGATCGTCCGAGGAAATGGCATGTGCCAGATGTTGACTTGCGGTCCACATGATCACCAGCATAGTCAGAGTCTGAATATCCAGTGAGATCAAAAGCCGGGCCCTTGGGATACCATAATCCAAGTGTTGGAGTGTGAGCTAGATATCGAAGAATATGCTTCACAGCCTTATGGTGTGATTCCTTCGGTGTAGCTTGAAAATGGGCACACATGCAAACACTAAGCATAATATCTGGCCTAGATGCATATAGATACAATAGAGAGCCAATCATGGAACAGGATACCTTTTGATCGAAGTCAATACCATTTTCATCAGTGCATAGATGGCCATTTGTGGGCATAGGGATTTTGACGCCTTTGCAATCTTGCATGCCGAATTTCCTCAATACATCCTTGATTTATTTCTCCTGAGATATGAAGATGCCGTTGCGCTGTTGACGAATTTGAAGACCTAAGAAGAATTTCAATTCTCCCATCATAGACATTTGATATTCTTCACTCATCATATAGGCAAATTCATCACTGTAACATTGGTCAGTACAGCCAAAGATGATATCATCAACATATATTTGGCACACGAATACTTTATCATCATAGGTTTTGGTGAAAAGAGTTGGGTCAAGTGAACCGGGTTTGAAGACTTTCTTCATGAGGAATTCCTTCAAAGTATCATACCACGCCCGAAGGGCCTGCTTGAGGCCATAGAGGGCCTTGTTGAATCTGAAGACTTTGTCGGGATGCTTTGGATCTTCAAAACTTGGGGGTTGAGCAACATATATTTCTTCCTCAAGCTTACCATTGAGGAATGCACTTTTCACATCCATTTCATATAAGATGATATTATGATGGTTAGCATAAGCAAGCAATATGCGAATAGCCTCAAGTCTAGCAACAGGTGCAAAAGTTTCATTGAAATCAATTCCTTCAACCTGTGTGTAGCCTTGAGCTACAAGCCGTGCCTTGTTCCTTACCACAAGGCCATTTTCATCTTGCTTGGTGCGGTAGATCCACTTGGTCCCGATGTATTGTGCTTGCGTGGGTCTGGTCGCTTGACAAGTTCCCAGACATTGTTTAGCTCGAACTGATGTAATTCCTCTTGCATAGCTTGAATCCACCCAGGCTCCAGAAATGCTTCATCTACCTTAGTGGGCTCTATGATAGAGACGAAAGCAAAGTGCTCACAAAAGTTAGACAAACGTGAAGCTTTTGAGCGTATGAGAGGACCTGGTGCGTTGATGTCACTGATGATTTTCTCAATCTGCACTTCATTTGCGATGCGAGGATGAGCGGGTTGACGACGAGGAATTTGCTCAGCATTTTCTTCAGAGCCATTTTCTTCAGGTGAACCAGCATGAGGTTCTTCATGATCTGGAATAACTTCTTCAGTAGATTCTTTGGTAGGAATGACATCCTCAGTAGCCTTGAACTTGATAGTTTCCTCAGGTGACTTTTCATCTAGCACAGGAGGTAGGTGCTCTCTTTGCGAGCCATTAGTTTCATTGAACTGCACATCTACAGTTTCAACAACCTTATGGTGAACATTGTTGAAGACTCTGTAGGTGTGCGAGTCCTTTCTGTAACCAAGCATAAAACCTTCATGTGCTTTCGGTGCAAATTTAAAATTGTGATGAGGATCTCTAATCCAACATTTAGCACCGAAGACTTTGAAATAACTCACATTGGGTTTCTTGTCAGTGAGGAGTTCATATGCGGTCTTCTTGAAGAATTTGTGAAGATATACCCTGTTGATGATGTGGCATGCAGTATCAATTGCCTCAATCCAGAAGTGACGAGGTGTCTTGTATTCATCAAGCATAGTGCAAGCCATCTCAACAAGAGTCATGTTCTTGCGCTCCACGACGCCATTCTGCTGAGGAGTATAAGGAGCAGATAACTCATGAGTAATACCAAGTTCATCAAGATAGTCATCAAGGCCAGTATTCTTGAACTCAGTTCCATTGTCACTTCTGATGTGCTTGATCTTCACACCAAAGTTGGTTGAAGCCCTCGAGGAAAATCGTTTGAAGACTTCCTGCACTTCACATTTGTAAGTAACGATATGCACCCATGTGTAACGAGAGTAATCATCAACAATAACAAAGCCATATATAGATGCTTCATTGGTGAATGAGGAATAATGATTAGGGCCAAAGAGATCCATGTGAAGCAATTCAAATGGACGAGTAGTAGTCATGATAGTCTTCGTGGGATGCTTGGCCTTGGTCATCTTTCCAGCTTCACAGGCTCCGCACAGGTGATCCTTGAGGAATTTGACATTCTCAATGCCAATGACATGCTTCTTCTTCGCAAGTGTGTGCAAGTTCCTCATGCCAGCATGACCAAGTCGTCGATGCCATAGCCAGCCTTCTGAAGCTTTTGCAAGTAGACATATAGCCGGTTGTGGTCCTGTAGAGAAATCAACAATATACAGATCTCCTCTCCTAAAGCCTTCGAAGACTTTGGAATTGTCAGCTTCCATGATCACAACACAACGATACTTGACAAAGATAACAACCATATCAAGATCACAAACATTGAGACTGACATGGGGTTGAATCCTAAGGACTCGACAAGCATGACTTTGTCCATGTGTCAATCCTTTGAGATCGCAACCTTACCTAGACCCAATACCTTGCTTTTGCCTTTGTCAGCGTAGGTGATATGCTTCAGATGCGATGGAGATAGGGGAGCATCCATCAATAAGCTCTTGTCACCAATCATGTGGTTGGTACATCCATTATCGAGGACCCACTCAGTGGCTTTGGGTTGATCATCCTGCAGATGAATTAGTGCAGCTTACGAACTCATATACTTCATCAGTGAAGAATATGACATCAAATTCATTAGGTCAATTTCATCAAGCGATAGAACAGATAAAGCAGTATGAGGACGTGTGAAATGAGAATTCATTTCTTCATGATTAGCTTGCATCCTTTCAAGCACTTTTCAGGTATCCAGCAAATTCTTCAGACGTTTACGTTCGTCTGGAGAACTGACCCTGCATAAGAGATTAGTTCTTTTTATTCACCACCCACATCTGGAGGGGTGGCAAAGAGTTCATCATTCTGCGAGCTCCATATGAGAAAGGTGGCATAGAAGCTAGTCCACTTCGTTTCACATAAGAGGGGTTAGGGTAGGCATATGAATAAGCAGAGAAATTTTTCGAGGACTTATGAACATAATGATTTGAAGAATAGTGCACATATTCATAGCCCTTAGATCTTCCCTGCGAGACAGAAGTGTTACCACGATGATGTCCATATGAGGACTTTGATCCATATGAAGAATTTGGTCCATATGAAGAATTTGATCTGGGGTTCTTATTCTTCACAGGTGGTGTCATGATGACATTCACCTTAAAACTTTCAAGGCACCTTTTGGGAACCCAGATTTTCTTCATAGGGGGACCGATCATGCAGTTAGTGCCAACATATCGAGCAAATACTTCACCACTCTGATTTTTGAATAGCTTATAGTTGGAGTCAAATGACTCATCAGAAGAATGAGGAGATTCACATGTAAAGCCAGATAAAGTAGATGGATCTACTGGAGGTCCCTTTGCAGCAACCCATGAGGTTTTGGGATACTGCTCAGGCTTCCAGTATGTCCCATCAGCATTGAGTTTTCTCTCAAAGGCAATACCCTCCTTTCTAGGGTTCATGTTGGGGATATGCTTTTTAAGCACATCACAAAGAGCCGGATGCCCTTTGAGGCTTTTGTACATGCCTGTCATATACAATTCCTTCATCCCTGCATTGTGATTGATACTAGCAATATCCTCAGGTGAGGAATTAGTGATAGCAGAGACAGGTGAAGAATTTGTAGCAATCGAAGCATTTGAACATTCAGGTGAAGAATTAGCAAACTCACGTTCAATGCACTTCATACAAGGTGGAATGAATTCTTCCTGAGCAGCGCTGATTTGTTGAGCAAGTAATGAATCACGCTCCTTCTAAAGATCTTCATAACTCACCCTTAGCTTCTCAAGATCTTGCTTTCTTTGAAGGAATTCATAAGAAAGCTTCTCATGATGAGATAAGAGAGTGTTATGATGACTCTGAAGGTTATCAAACTTGGACTGAAGTCTGAAGATTTTCAGTCAAAGTTTTGGTGCGATCCATTTCTTCACCCAACATGTCATCGCTTTTGTCTAACATGTTTTGAACCTTTTCGAAAGCCTTTTGTTGTTTCATAGCAATCTTAGCAAGTTTAGAGTAGCTAGGCTTGAGGTTTTCATCAGATTAATCCTCACTTAATTCAGAGGATGGATATTTGAGTACCTTGGCACCCTTTGCCATGAAGCAAAAGGTGGGAGCGTAGTCATCATCGCCGTCGTCAGCCTTGTTGGGGAAGCCATTCTCCTCAGAGTTGAAGATGGACTTGCTGACGAACACAGTAGCGAGGTCTAGGCTCGCCACACCGGATTCTGACTCCTCAGATGCCTCATCTTCGTCTTTTTCCTCAGATTCAGCCTCAGAGTCCATTTCCTTGCCAATGAATGCATGAGCCTTCTTGGAGCCGCTCTTCTTGTGAGATGAAGACTTCAAGGATTTTGATGATGAGGACTTTGAAGATTTCTTCTTCTTCTTCGAGTCATCAGAACTGTAATCCTTGTATTTCTTCTTCTTTGATTCCTTTTCCCACTGAGGACAATCTTGAATGTAGTGACCAGGTTTCATGCATTTGTGGCAAGTTCTCTTTTTGTAGTCACGGGATGAGGAATCTGATCTCATGTCATCATTTCTTGAGGATTTACCAAAGCGACCACGTCTTGAGAACTTCTGGAATTTCCTCATTAGCATTGCTAGCTCCTGGCTCAGTTCTTCAGTATCACCAAGGCTGCTATCAGAATCCTCACCCTCAGATTCAGATACTGCCTTGGCCTTCAGAGCGCGTGATCTGCCATAGCTCGGTCCATAGAGATCTCTCTTCTCAGCAAGCTGGAACTCATGAGTGTTCAGCCTCTCGAGGATATCAGCGGGATCAAGTGACTTGTAGTCTCCACATTCTTGTATCATCAGTGCAAGGGTGTCAAATGAGGAATCAAGCGATCTCAGCAATTTCTTCACCACCTCATGGTCGGTGATGCCAGTGGCACCAAGTGCTTGAAGCTCATTTGAAATGTCAGTGAGGCGATCGAAGGTTTGCTGAACATTTTCATTGTCGAGTCTTTTGAAGCTGTTGAAGAGATTGCGAAGAATGTCAACTCGAGAGTCACGCCGTGTTGAGACTCCTTCATTGACCTTGAACAGCCTATCCCAGATAAGCTTTGCTGTCTCCAAAGCACTCACTCAGCCATACTGCCCTTTGCTCAGATGGCCACATATGATATTCTTCGCTTGAGAGTCGAGTTACTTGAATCTCTTCACATCAGCAGCGTTCACGGAAGGACTGATAGTAGGAACGCCATTTTCCACAACGTACCAGAGATCGTTGTCAATTGCCTCAAGATGCATTCGCATCTTATTCTTCCAGTAGGGGTAGTCCGTCCCATCGAAGGTAAGCAGAGACCTTGATCATACCTACAGTCGAGATAACTAAAACTCCAGGCGATTAAACCAAAAACACACAGAACAAGGGAGTACCTCGCTCTGATACCAATTGAAAGTGCGTTAAGTCGACTAGAGGGGGGTGAATAGGCGATTTTTATGAATTCTTCACTGAGGAATTTCAGGGTGAGGAAATTTCTAAGCAAAGAACTACTAGCAGCGGAGTAAGTACTTAGATGCATACATAACAGAACAGATGCATAGACATCATGATGAAATGAAAGCGAACATAGAGTATAGAAAGCATAACACGGGATAAGCAGGCTGAAGTCAAACTGACTGAAGAAATTGAACTGAGGAAATTGAGAAAGTCTTCAGTCAAAGTCTTCAAACAGTAACGATCAAGTACACAACACATTAATGAGGAGATGGAAGGGTTGAGGAAATAGAACTAGTTAGCTCGGTGAAGACAGTGATTTGGTATACCAGTTCCAACTGCTGTGACAGTCGTACATCTGGTTGGAGCGGCTAGGTATTTAAACCTGAGGACACACAGTCCACACCGTATTCTTCTTGAGCTAAGATCACACAGACCTCGCCCAATCACTCGTGGTAAGTCTTCAGGTGACTTCCAAACCTTCACTAACTCGGTCACTCGGCAATCCACAATTTCCTCTTGGATGCTCTAGACCATGACGCCTAACCGTCTGGAAGATGCACAGTCTTCAAAGGTAAAAAGCGTCGGATCCACACAGGAACAATCTCTTCAGTGATACTCAATCACTTTGGGTTTGTAGGTGTTTGGGTTTGCATTTTAGTTTTCCTCACTTGGTGATTTTTGCTCAGCCCTTGGAGGATGGGATGCTCTCAATGACAAGTGTTAGTTTCTCTCGGAGCAGCCAATCAGCTAGTGGTTGAAGGGGGTGGCTATTTATAGCCTAGGGAGCAGCTCGACATGATAAGACATAAATGCCCTTCAATGATATGACCGTTAGGTGGATACGATATTTTGGGACAGCTGGCGCAGAGCACAACAACGGTCGGAAATTTGAGGTTCAAATTCCTCAGGGCTATCATGTTCCTCACTTGTAGGCAATCCGCACTGGCGAATTCCTAACTCCTCAGTCAGAACAAATTCCCCAGAGACCAGAAGAACTTCGTCTTTGTCACTGAAGAAATTGAGATTTCCAATGGCTTCACTCGAAAGGATTGGTAGGTGTAGGATTTTGAGATGAGCATCACTTGGAAACTTTTCCTTAGTTTTTCCTCGACCCCCTTTAACAGTACGGTGTTTCCTATGACTCAAGAAAGGGAAAATGAAACTACGAAAACAAAAGTCTTCACGCTTCATGTTCCTCGTATGAATATCAAGTCTTCACGGTCACACCAATTTCTTCACTTTCAAAGTCTTCAGAAAGCCAAAGTCTTCAGTTGAAGACATTCATTTTTAGGGGTCGACTTTCTCTGTAAATATGAAACTCCTCATAGACTTATAGACCTGTGTACACTCACAAACACATTAGTCCCTTAACCTATAAGTCTTCAATACACCAAAATCACTAAGGGGCACTAGATGCACTTACACATTGCATACATGATAGAACCTATGGCTGAAGCATAGCATAGGGAATGACTTTCATTTTCTCTCTATCTTCTGCAGTTGTCGTGCATTGAGTCTGACTCAACTTCACAGCTTGTAACACAGGCAAGAACCCTTTATTTGCTTGATCGATTTTGAACTTCTTCAAAACTTTATCAATGTATGTGCTTTGTGAAAGTCCAATTAAGCGTCTTGATCTATCTCTATAGATCTTGATGCCCAATATATAAGCAGCTTCACCGAGATCTTTCATTGAAAAACTCTTATTCAAGTATCCTTTTATACTGTCCTAAAATTCTATATCATTTCCAATCAACAATATGTCATCCACATATAATATTAGAAATGCTACAGAGCTCCCACTCACTTTCTTGTAAATACAGGCTTCTCCAAAAGTCTGTATAAAATCATATGCTTTGATAACACTATCAAAACGTTTATTCCAACTCCGAGATGCTTGCACCACTCCATAAATGGATCGCTGGAGCTTGCACACTTTGTTAGCATCCTTTGGATCGATAAAACCTGCGGGTTGCATCATATACAACTCTTCTTCCAGAAATCCATTCAGGAATGCAGTTTTGACATCCATTTGCCAAATTTCATAATCATAAAATGCGGCAATTGCTAACATGATTCGGACGGACTTAAGAATCGCCACGGGTGAGAAAGTCTCATCGTAGTCAACTCCTTGAACTTGTCGAAAACCTTTTGCAACAAGTCGAGCTTTGTAGACAGTAACATTACCGTCAGTGTCAGTCTTCTTCTTGAAGATTCATTTATTCTCTATGGCCTACCGACCATCGGGCAAGTCAACAAAGTCCACACTCTGTTCTCATACATGGATCCCATCTCAGATTTCATGGCCTCAAGCCATTTCGCAAAATCTAGGCTCATCATCGCTCCACATAGTTCGTAGGTTCGTCATGGTCTAGTAACATGACTTCCAGAACAGGATTACCGTACCACTCTGGTGCGGATTTTACTCTGGTTGACCTACGAGGTTCAGTAGTAACTTGATCAGAAGTTTCATGATCATTATCATTAGCTTCCTCACTAATTGGTGTAGGAATCACTGGAACTGATTTCTGTGATGAACTACTTTCCAATAAGGGAGTAGGTACAATTACCTCATCAAGTTCTACTTTCCTCCCACTCACTTCTTTTGATAGAAACTCCTTCTCTAGAAAGGATCCATTCTTAGCAACAAATATCTTGCCTTCGGATCTGTGATAGAAGGTGTACCCAACAGTTTCCTTTGGGTATCCTATGAAGATACATTTCTCCGATTTGGGTTCGAGCTTATCAGGTTGAAGCTTTTTCACATAAGCATCGCAGCCCCAAACTTTAAGAAACGACAACTTGGGTTTCTTGCCAAACCACAGTTCATATGGTGTCGTCTCAGCGGATTTAGATGGTGCCCTATTTAACATGATTGCAGCCGTCTCTAAAGCATAACCCCAAAACGATAGCGGTAAATCAGTAAGTGAAAGATCGTGGATGTCGCCTAGAGGGGGGTGAATAGGTGCTTTAAAATAATTACGGTTTAGGCTTGAACAAATGCGGAATAAACCTAACGGTTAATTTGTCAAGCACAAAACCTAAAACAACTAGGCTCACCTATGTGCACCAACAAGTTATGCTAAGCAAGATAAACAACTATGTGATAGCAAGATATATAACAAGGAACTCTATGGCTATCACAAAGTAAAGTGCATAAGTAAAGGGGCTCGGGTAAGAGATAACCGAGGCACGCGGAGACGACGATGTATCCCGAAGTTCACACCCTTGCGGATGCTAATCTCCGTTTGGAGCGGTGTGGAGGCACAATGCTCCCCAAGAAGCCATTAGGGCCACCGTAATCTCCTCACGCCCTCGCACAATGCAAGATGCCGTGATTCCACTAAGGGACCCTTGAGGGCGGTCACCGAACCCGTACAAATGGCAACCCTTGGGGGCGGTCACCGATACCCGTCAAATTGCTCGGGGCGATCTCCACAACCTAATTGGAGACCCCGGCGCTTGCCCAGAGCTTTACACCACAATGATTGAGCTCCGAACACCACCAACTGTCTAGGGCGCCCAAGCACCCAAGAGGAACAAGCTCAAGGGCACCAAGCACCCAAGAGTAATAAGCTTCTCAACTTGTAACTTCCATGTATCACCGTGGAGAACTCAAACCGATGCACCAAATGCAATGGCAAGGGCACACGGAGTGCCCAAGTCCTTCTCTCTCAAATCCCACCGAAGCAACTAATGCTAGGGAGGAAAAAGAGAGGAAGAACAAGAAGGAGAACACCAAGAACTCCAAGATCTAGATCCAAGGGGTTCCCCTCACATAGAGGAGAAAGTGATTGGTGGAAATGTGGATCTAGATCTCCTCTCTCTTTTCCCTCAAAAACTAGCAAGAATCCATGGAGGGATTGAGAGTTAGCAAGCTCAAAGAAGGTCAACAATGGGGGAAGAACACGAGCTTAAAGGATAAGGTTCATTGGGGAAGAAGACCCCCTTTTATAGGAGGGGGGAAATCCAACCGTTATGTGCTCAGCCCGCACACGAGCGGTACTACCGCTCCACGAGCGGTACTACCGCTCGGGCGGAAGAAGTAGTGAAAAGGAGCAACAAAACAAGAACCTTGGGGCAGTAGTACCGCCGATAAGCGGTACTACCGCTCACCCCAGCGGTACTACCGCTGGAGGAGCAGAACACGGGACAAAAGGTGGCAGGACAGAGCAAAGAACGGTGGCAGTAGTGTAGTAGCGGTACTACCGCTCGACCGGAGCGGTACTACCGCTTATAGGCGGTACTACCGTGCCTTACTGCTGCGCGACTACCGCTGAACCTGACACGAAAAGAGCAAACCTAAAATCGAGGCGGTAGTAGAGCGGTACTGCCGCTTGACGCTACAAGCGATACTACCGCTGCCACCGCGGTACTACCGCAGGGAGAAAAACAGAACTACCAAAACTTCTTCATATGAGCTCCGAATTGAGCAAACTCAAGCTTGTTGGATACAAGACGACGAGTAGGATCAAAACAGCGACTGGTTATAGTAAGAAGAGGCAGGGGAGGTAGCCAACAAATAGAGGAGTGAAACCTCCAACCGAGAAGAACTGGCATAACCTCCAACATCGAAAACATCATAGAAGATGCGAGTGAACTCCGTTTTTGATGAACTCAAGCTTGTCATCAAGATGACCATAAGCTCCAAAACTCACAAAGAGAAGAACCAAACAAGAACCAATAAAGATGATGCAAGGATGCAATGGTTTGAGCTCTCTATGAACGATACGATCAAGCTACTCATCGAGAGCCCCCCTTAATAGTACGGCAATCAATCCTATAACCCGGTCTCCCAACTACCATCATGAGACCGGTAAAACAGAAAACTTATCAAGAGCAAACCTTTTCCTTGCACATGGTCCACTTGAGCTAGGTGATGACGATCTTGACTCCCTCAAGATGGACCACCTTTCTTAATTGCGTTGGCTCGATGAAGACTAGTTGATTGCTCCCCCATACTCCACTATGGGTGAGCCACCCTTCCGCAAATCTTCACAAGTCCATTGTCACCACAATGGCTTCAAGGATTTGATCTCTTCGTGATGCTTTACTTGAACTTGCCCGCTTCACTTGAACTTGCACACCGCAACCTAACCCCACAAAGAACTCTCACGAAGACCATGGGTTAGTACACAAAGCGTAATTGACAATGTTTACCATACCATGGGATCGCTTGATCCCTCGGTACATCTTGTGCGCTTTGTGTGTTGATCAACTTGATTCACTCTTGACTTAGTCTTGATCAACCTTGAATCTTTCCAACTCTCTTCATTTGGATGATGTCTTGAAGGTAAACATGAATGATCACACAATCTTCTTCTTCAAGACATGTTTGCAATAAGCTCAACTCTCACATGACCAATCTTTGGATAATTCCTTAATAACACCTTGGTCACCACATAAACTCCTTGAAACCAACACATGGACTTCAAGAAATGCCTATGGACAAATCCTTCAAATATAACTCAAGGCAACCATTAGTCCATAGAGATTGTCATCAATTACCAAAACCAAACATGGGGGCACCGCATGTTCTTTCAGTAAGAGACATCACAGATCGCACCATATCTAATAAAGTGCGGTTACAACGTTAGGACACGCCATTACGCTGTGGTGTTTCGAGTAGCGTGAGTTGCGAAACTATTCCGCATTGTTTCAAATGAAGACCAAACTCGTAACTCAAATATTCTCCTCCACGATCAGATCGTAGAAACTTTATTTTCTTGTTACGATGATTTTCCACTTCACTCTGAAATTCTTTGAACTTTTCAAATGTTTCAGACTTATGTTTCATTAAGTAGATATACCCATATCTGCTCAAATCATCTGTGAAGGTCAGAAAATAAGGATACCCACCGCGAGCCTCAACACTCATCGGACCGCATACATCGGTATGTATTATTTCCAATAAGTCTGTTGCTCGCTCCATTGTTCCAGAGAACGGAGTCTTAGTCATCTTGCCCATGAGGCATGGTTCGCAAGTATCAAGTGATTCATAATCAAGTGATTCCAAAAGCCCATCAGCATGGAGTTTCTTCATCCGCTTTACACCAATATGACCTAAATGGCAGTGCCACAAATAAGTTGCACTATCATTATTGAACTTATATCTTTTGGCTTCAATACTATGAATATGTGTGTCACTACTATCGAGATTCAACAAAAATTGACCACTCATCAAGGGTGCATGACCATAAAAGATATTACTCATATAAATAGAACCACCATTATTCTCTGATTTAAATGAATAACCGCCTTGCATCAAACAAGATCCAGATATAATGTTCATGCTTAACGCTGGCACCAAATAACAATTATTCAGGTCTAAAACTAATCCCGAAGATAGATGTAGAGGTAGCGTGCCGACGGCGATCACATCGACTTTGGAACCATTTCCCACGTGCATCGTCACCTCGTCCTTAGCCAATCTTCGCTTAATCCATAGCCCCTGTTTCAAGTTACAAATATGAGCAACAGAACTAGTATCAAATACCCAGGCACTACTGCGAGCATTAGTAAGGTACACATCAATAACATGTATATCAAATATAACTTTCACTTTGCCATCCTTCTTATCTGCCAAATACTTGGGGCAGTTCCACTTCCAGTGACCAGTCCCTTTGCAGTAGAAGCACTCAGTCTCAGGCTTAGGTCCAGACTTGGGTTTCTTCACTTGAGCAACAACTTGCTTGTCGTTCTTCTTGAAGTTCCCCTTCTTCCCTTTTCCCTTTTTCTTGAAACTAGTGGTCTTGTTGACCATCAACACTTGATGCTCCTTCTTGATTTCTACCTCCGCAGCCTTTAGCATCGCGAAGAGCTCGGGAATTGTCTTATCCATCCCTTGCATATTATAGTTCATCACGAAGCTTTTGTAGCTTGGTGGCAGTGATTGAAGAACTCTGTCAATGACACTATCATCAGGAAGATTAACTCCCAGTTGAGTCAAGTGGTTGTGGTACCCAGACATTCTGAGTATATGTTCACTGACAGAACTATTCTCCTCCATTTTGCAGCTCTAGAACTTATTGGAGACTTCATATCTCTCAATTAGGGCATTTGCTTGAAATATTAACTTCAACTCCTGGAACATCTTATATGCTCCATGACGTTCAAAACGTCGTTGAAGTCCCGGTTCTAAGCCATAAAGCATGGCACACTGAACTATCGAGTAGTCATCAACACGCGACTGCCAGGCATTCACAATGTCTACAATTGCTAGCGCGGGTGGTACACCTAGCGGTGCTTCCAGGACATAATTCTTCTGTGCAGCAATGAGGATAATCCTCAAGTTACGAACCCAGTCCGTGTAGTTTCTACCATCATCTTTCAACTTAGCTTTCTCTAGGAACACATTAAAATTCAAAGGAACAGTAGCACAGGCCATTGATCTACAACAACATAGACATGCAAAATACTAGCAGGTACTAAGTTCATGATCAATTAAAGTTCAATTAATCATATTACTTAAGAACTCCCACTTAGATAGACATCCCTCTAATCATCTAAGTGATCACGTGATCCAAATCAACTAAACCATGTCCGATCATCACATGAGATGGAGTAGTTTTCAATGGTGAACATCACTATGTTGATCATATCTACTATATGATTCACGCTCGACCTTTCGGTCTCAGTGTTCTGAGGCCATATCTGCATATGCTAGGCTCGTCAAGTTTAACCCGAGTATTCTGCATGTGCAAAACTGGCTTGCACCCGTTGTATGTGAACGTAGAGCTTATCACACCCGATCATCACGTGGTGTCTCGGCACGACGAACTGTCGCAACGGTGCATACTCAGAGAGAACACTTATAGCTTGAAATTTAGTGAGAGATCATCTTATGATGCTACCGCCGAACTAAGCAAAATAAGATGCATAAAGGATAAACATCACATGCAATTCAATATAAGTGATATGGTATGGCCATCATCATCTTGTGTCTTTGATCTCCATCTCCACAGCACCATCATGATCACCATCGTCACCGGCTTGACACCTTGATCTCCATCGAAGCATCGTTGTCGTCTCGCCAACTATTGCTTCTACGACTATCGCTACTGCTTAGTGATAAAGTAAGCAATTACATGGCGATTGCATTTCATACAATAAAGCGACAACCATAAGGCTCCTGCCAGTTGCCAATAACTTTTACAAAACATGATCATCTCATACAGCAATTTATATATCATCACGTCTTGACCATATCACATCACAACATGCCCTGCAAAAACAAGTTAGACATCCTTTACTTTGTTGTTGCAAGTTTTACGTGGCTGCTACGGGCTTAGCAATAACTGTTCTTAGCTACGCATCAAAAACCACAACGATTTTTCGTCAAGTGTGCTATTTTAACCTTCAACAAGGACCGGGTGTAGTCACACTCAATTCAACTAAAGTTGGAGAAACAGACACCCACTAGCCACCTGTGTGCGAAGCACGTCGGTAGAACCAGTCTCATGAACGCGGTCATGTAATGTCGGTCTGGGCCGCTTCATCCAACAATACCGCCGAATAAAAGTATGACATGCTGGTAAGCAGTATGACTATTATTGCCCACAACTCTTTGTGTTCTACTCGTGCATATAACATCTACGCATAGACCTGGCTCGGATACCACTGTTGCGGAACGCAGTAATTTCAAAAAAATTCCTACGATCACGCAAGATCTATCTAGGTGATGCATAGCAACGAGCGGGAGAGTGTGTCCATGTACCCTCATAGACCGAAAGCGTTATATCAACGCGGTTGATGTAGTTGTACATCTTCACGATCCGACCGATCCTAGCACCGAACGTATGGCACCTCCGTGTTTAGCACACGTTCAGCTCGATGACGTCCCTCGTACTCTTGATCCAGTTGAGGCCGAGGGAGAGTTCTGTCAGCACGACGGCGTGGCGACGGTGATGATGAAGTTACCGGCGCAGAGCTTTGCCTAAGCACTACGACGATATGACGAGGTGTGTTTCTGTGGAGGGGGGGCACCACACACGGCTAAGAGAAACTTTGGTGTGCCTTTGGGGTGCCCCCTTCCCACGTATATAAAGGAGGGAGGGAGGAGGAGGCCGGCCAAGAGGAGGCGCGCCCAAGGGGGGGAGTCCTACTCCAAGTAGGATTCGCCCCCCCCCCCTTTCCTACTTCCACAAGGAGAAGGGGAAGGAGGAGGAGAGAAGGAAAGGGGGCCCGGCCCCCCTAGCCCTAGTCCAATTCGGTATGGGCTAGGGGGGCGCGTGTGACGCCCCCGATTTGACCGTACACTAATCATGCACGCAAATGTGTACGATCAAGATCAGGGACTCACGGGAAGATATCACAACACAACTCTAAAACTTAAATAAGTCATACAAGCATCATAATACAAGCCAGGGGCCTCGAGGGCTCGAATACAAGTGCTCGATCACAGACGAGTCAGCGGAAGCAACAATATCTGAGTACAGACATAAGTTAAACAAGTTTGCCTTAAGAAGGCTAGCACAAAAGTAGCGACGATCGAAAAGGCAAGGCCTCCTGCCTGGGACCTCCTAACTACTCCTCGAAGCCGAACTCCATGTAGCATCATCCTCGGGATCTCTAGCTCCTGGACTCCAGCATCTGGTTGCGACAATCAGGTATAGAAAGGGGAAGAGGGAGAAAAGCAACCGTGAGTACTCATCCAAAGTACTCGCAAGCAAGGAGCTACACTACATATGCATGGGTATATGTGTAAAGGGCCATATCAGTGGACTGAACTGCAGAATGCCAGAATAAGAGGGGGATAGCTAATCCTGTCGAAGACTACGCTTCTGGCAGCCTCCATCTTGCAGCATGTAGAAGAGAGTAGATTGAAGTCCTCCAAGTAGCATCGCATAGCATAATCCTACCCGGCGATCCCCTCCTCGTCGCCCTGTTAGAGAGCGATCACCGAGTTGTATCTGGCACTTAGAAGGGTGTATTTTATTCAGTATCCGGTTCTAGTTGTCATAAGGTCAAGGTACAACTCCGGGTCGTCCTTTTACCGAGGGACACGGCTACTCGAATAGATAAACTTCCCTGCAGGGGTGCACCACATAACCCAACACGCTCGATCCCATTTGGCCGGACACACTTTTCTGGGTCATGCCCGGCCTCGGAAGATCAACACGTCGCAGCCCCACCTAGGCTCAACAGAGAGGTCAGCACGCCGGTCTAATCCTATGCGCGCAGGGGTCTGGGCCCATCGCCCTATGCACACCTGCACGTTGCATACGCGGCCGGAAGCAGACCTAGCCCCCTTAATACAAGCGCGAGCTTACGGTCCAATGCGGCGCGCGCCACTCAGTTGTTGACGTCAAAAGAGCTTCGGCTGATACCACGACGTCGGGATACCCATAACTACTCCCACGTAGATGGTTAGTGCGTATAGACCAAATGGCCAGACTCAGATCAAATACCAAGATCTCGTTAAGCGTGTTAAGTATCCGCGAACGCCGACCAGGGCCAGGCCCACCTCTCTCCTAGGCGGTCTCAACCTGCCCTGTCGCTCCGCCATAAAGTAACAGTCGGGGGCCGTCAGGAACCCAGGCCCACCTCTACCGGGATGGAGCCACCTGTCCTTTCAGCCCCCTCATCAGAATCACTTGCGGGTACTCCTCGAGCCGACCCGACTTTAGTCACCACATGTGTCATGTATATAATGTATATAGTATATACCCGTGATCACCTCCCGAAGTGATCACGGCCCAGTAGTATAGCGTGGCAGACGGACAAGAGTGTAGGGCCACTGATGGAACACTAGCATCCTATACTAAGCAATAGGATAGCAGGTAAGGGTAACAATTTTAGCAACCATGACAGGCTATGCATCAGGATAGGATTAACGGAAAGCAGTAACATGCTACACTACTCTAATGCAAGCAGTATAGAGAAGAATAGGCGATATCTGGTGATCAAGGGGGGGGGCTTGCCTGGTTGCTCTGGCAAGTATGAGGGGTCGTCGACTCCGTAGTCGAACTGGGCAGCAGCAGTGTCGGTCTCATAGTCTACCGGAGAGAAGAGGGGGAAGAAACAGTAAATACAATGCAAACATAAGCATGACGATGCGTGACATGACAATGAGCGGGGCTAGGTGTGTCCTAACGCGACAGTAGGTGGTACCGGCGAAGGGGGGGAACATCCGGGAAGTATTCCCGATGTTTCGCGTTTTTGGACAGATGAAACGGAGGGGGAAAGTTGCGTGTTTGATAGGTTAGGGAGGTGTGGTGGACGAACGGGCTACGTATTCGGATTCGTCTCGTCGTTCTGAGCAACTTTCATGTACAAAGTTTTCCCATCCGAGTTACGGATTAAAAGATATGATTTTCTAAAGATTTAATCATTTTCTAGAAATAACAGATTTAATTTAATTCGAAAAATGCTTATTGCGTCAGCATGACGTCACCCTGACATCAACAGTCAACCAGCCAGTTTGACTGGTCAATCTGACGCCTGGGACCCACCTGTCAATGACAGTGGGGGGGTTCACAGTGTTAAGAACTAATCTAATTTAGCCAACTAACCTACTGGGCCCACCTGTCACGGGGTAATTAGGTTAAACTAATTAAATTAATTATTCTAAAACGTGGTTTGGCTAATTAAAGGGTGGGTCCCGTCTGTCTGTGGTACTGGGCGGTCCAGTCAGCAGTTGACCAAGTCAACATGGTCAACGGGGCCCACGGGACCCACCTGCAGCGACCCAGGGATGGCCCCAGGGCCAGCCACGTCAGCGGCGTCGGCGTTTAGCCGCCGGCGGCCACAAACGCGGCGGCGGCGCACGGGAGGCCGCGGGATTTGGCTACAGGCCACCAAAATTGACGCGGGCTGTTGCGTTCGAACGGGGAGTCGATGCCGCGTCTACTAGGACCGGTGGCGTCGCCGGAGTTCGCCGAAGCTGACGGCGGCGAGCACCGAGGCGGATGCCGGAGCTCGGGCGTGGGCGGCTACGGCGAGGAGAGGCACAGCCGGGGACAGGGATAGGTGCGTTGGGGCCCTGGAGACGTGCTGAGAACGACGACGCGGTCGGACGCGAGCCACGCTTGCGGTGGCCGCGACGGAGAGCTCGACCGCGGCGGCGGGAGGGTGAGCGCGACGGGGGAGCGAGCTACGGGATGCGGTGAGCTAGGAGGGGAGGAGGAGGAGGTTCAGGGGCTCACGGCCGTTGCAGAGACGGCCCGGGGAAGACTCGATGTGCTCGGGGCGGCGTGGATTCCGGCGATGGCGACAACGGAGCAGAGGAGGGGGACGAGGTCGCCGCGGTCGCTGCAGGGGCTTCGAGTTCCAGCCCGAGGTGGCAGGAGGCGTAGGGGACGACGGCGGGGCTGTTGAGCACGTCTACGAGGTGATGGAGGGCCAGTGGCCGCGTCAACGGCGAGCAGCGGCGACGAGCTCGAGCGACCGAGGTCGGGATCGAGCGTGAGGAGAGGGGAGAGGTGAGGTGGATCTGATGGGAGGGGGAGATCTGGCAGGGGGCGAGTGGGGAGGAGAACCCGAGGAGGCGCAGGTGTGGCGACCTTATCCCCTCCCCGACGCCGGCGAGGGGGTCCGGCGGGGACGTGCCCCTGTTTAGGCGCGGTCGGGGGAACAGCGCACGGGGAAAGAAGACGACAAAGGGGGGCGGGGAGTGGGCCTGCGACGGTGGTCAGTCGGCTGGGCTGGCTGCCAGCTGGGCCGGTTGGCCCAGTGGGGGGTTCCTTTATTTCTTTTTTTTTTGTTTATTTTCTGTTTTCCTTTCTTTATCTATTTTCTTTTCTATTTTATTCTTTTAATTTCTGTTTTATAAAATATAAATACAACTCCTAAATTAATGTTATAATTTATTCTACTGCCCCAAAAAGTTTGACACCTAATTAAAATAGTTTGCATTATTATTAATTTTAAAAGGCATTTAATTAATTGTCATAGCTGCTGTTTTAATTACTTTAGAGCCTTTAAACATTTTATAAAAGTGTGGTTTCTCCACAATAATTACCTATGCATTATTTGGCAACACCCCAACATTTTAGTTTTAATATTTGAAAATCTTTACCATTTGACTTTAATTCAATTTTAAATTTGAATCGGTTTTGAACTAACCCGAGATTAACTACAGTGACAGAGGTGACGTGGCATCATTAGCAAGGAATTGCCGTAGTCTAATTATCCGGGCGTCACAGCGCGCGCCACTCCTTGGCCTGCCCCCTCTCTTCCACCACTAGGCCCATAAGGCCCAATAACTTCCCGGGGGGTTCGGTAACCTCCCAGTACTCCGGAAAATACCTGATACACTTCGGAACCATTCCGGTGTCCGAATATAACCTTCCAATACATCAATCTTTATGTCTCGACCATTTCGAGACTCATCGTAAGGTCCATGATCTCATCTAGGACTCCGAACAACCTTCGGTACATCAAATCACATAACTCATAATACAATCGTCATCGAACATTAAGCGTGCGGACCCTACGGGTTCGAGAACTATGTAGACATGACCGAGACACCTCTCCGGTCAATAACCAATAGCAGAACCTGGATGCTCATATTGGCTCCTACATATTCTACGAAGATCTTTATCGGTCAAACCGCATAACAACATAAGTTGTTCCCTTTGTCATCGGTATGTTACTTGCCCGAGATTCGATCGTCGGTATCATCATACCTAGTTCAATCTCGTTACCGGCAAGTCTCTTTACTCGTTCTGTAATGCATCATCCCTCAACTAACTCATTAGTCACATTGCTTGCAAGGCTTATAGTGATGTGCATTACCGAGAGGGCCCAAAGATACCTCTCCGACAATCGGAGTGACAAATCCTAATCTCGATCTATGCCAACTCAACAAACACCATCAGACACACCTGTAGAGCATCTTTATAATCACCCAGTTACGTTGTGACGCTTGATAGCACACTAAGTGTTCCTCCGGTATTCGGGAGTTGCATAATCTCATAGTCATACGAACATGTATAAGTCATGAAGAAAGCAATAGCAATAAACTAAACGATCATAGTGCTAAGCTAATGGATGGGTCTTGTCAATCACATCATTCTCTAATGATGTGATCCCGTTCATCAAATGACAACTCATGTCTATGGCTAGGAAACTTAACCATCTTTGATTAACGAGCTAGTCAAGTAGAGGCATACTAGTGACACTCTGTTTGTGTATGTATTCACACATGTACTAAGTTTCTGGTTAATACAATTCTAGCATGAATAATAAACATTTATCATGATATAAGGAAATATAAATAATAACTTTATTTTTGCCTCTAGGGCATATTTCCTTCACACGGCTCGCCAGGTTCGACGTTGATGAGGCGAGCGTGCCTGCTGATGCGGCTTTGGATGGTGGGGCGGTTAGAGCATCTACGGGTAGACATAGCTAATTTGGTCCCTCAAATGTCCGCAGACACGCCCGCGGACAATGATCGGACAAGTCATAAATTTTGCCATTTGCATCCACAAATGGTATTTCAAAACACTGCATACATGTAAACACATGCATGTCAATAATTTTAATTTGAATGCCAATTTCAGTGTAGACGACCCTAACTGACGGTCCATGTTGAGCCGGCAGGGTTGTTCGTACTTAGATTTCTAGTGTAGATGACATCCGTGTTGGCCCGATGGGATTGGGGTTTAGTCCCACCTCACCGCACGAGGATCATCCAAAATTGATAAGTATCAGTCATCATTGCACCCTTTATGAAGGTTATTAAATATTGAGTGACATTATGAATCTTCTCTGCTTATATAAACATTATCAATATCCCTCACAAAAGGAGGATTGATGGCTTCCTGGCTCTTTTGCTTCATAAGTGTAGTGTGCAGTCCGACGATGGAGGGCAAGGTTCGGTGCAAGGGTGACGGTGGAGGTAGCAGACGTCTGGTGCGGAGGAACAAATGAAAAGGGGTAGGTCGAAGTGGGATTTGGTCACTTTTTGTTGGGGTCGGGCCGTAAGTTCCGACGTGGCGGACGCAGCAGGGCCGCCTCATATCCACCCCATATTTGGACGGGATATGAGGGGTGCCGGGCAGTCTGGGTGTTTGAGGCTGGTTTGAGGCGCCCGTTTGGTTTTTTTTACCGGTCACTGACCGGCCGTCCGCCCAGTCGTTTGAGGGGGGTTTGAGGAGCCCGGTTGTAGACGCTCTTAGTTTGTTTTGGATGACGCTGACGCACTGGAAGTCTGGGCTTAGGTGATTGGGTTTATCCTTCATACAGTTGTACCTTGTACTTTTTCTTGGAAAGATAAAATCAATTATTGAGGGAGTATAAAAGTACATAAAAAATGCAAAGCAGACATAGTAAAAAATTACATCGAGATCCCAAGACCATCGAATGAGCACTACTGCCGCTAGAAAGAGCCACCGTCGTGTCGCTGTCGCCACTCCCTACTGGAGCCAGCTTGATCTTGTGGATTACAGTTGGGAAATATTCGTACACTTGCCCCTAAGTACTAGCGCCCTGGAGCCGCAGCGTCATCGTTGAACCCTTGCCTACATCTGAAGCACCTTACACCAAATCTCGCCACATATGACGAGAAACCCTAACCTCACTGCCCTAAGGATACAATGGGAATCTACGTCGAAGCTCCGACGACTATGTCCAAATGGAAGAATTCGAGAAGGATCAAAGCCCAGAAGACAAACTCAAAGAAGAGACGTCATCTGTCTAAGTGTCGCACCTACGGGGACTAAAAACCCCTAACCTAAACTACTAACCGGAGCGGAGGCACCAACAAATTCAATGCCAGAAATTATGCACGTACCACACGCCTCTCGGGCACTGATCATCCAGCACCATAGTGAATTGATCAGGAGCAACATCACCAAGGGCAAGGGCCACTTGGCCTACAACAAAAAGGCCTATATATATATATATATATATTCAATACGTTGAGGTTTGACTGGGTTGAAGGTATCATTTGATAGAATTGAAAGCTAAGGAAACCCACCCATTTTTGCCCCATAAAATAACACCGCCTAAAAATATAATGGGAAACACAAAGTCTCGAAAAGTGAAAATAGACGTGCCCGCCTCTTCTTGCACCACGTGTCGAGCATGGAGCAGAGTAGAGAAGACCCTTGCAACACAAAGTCACGTCACTTGTCATGCTGGAAAGCAACACGCGATGACCTCTGCAGCGGTGCCCTATTGATTTTTGGGGAAGCTCTTATTGTGTTCTTAACGCGATGTAAAACGACCAAACATGTAGGTGTCTGTCTAACCGTGCGAACGTTAAATGGATCGGTACAACATGTGCTAGACTTTACGGTTTTCTTTTTCGAATGGTTCTTTCATCCGGCTTCTATATATCTCGTTTGATCTTTTATTAAAAATAATTTAGAATTTTCAAGAATATTTGTACATTAATTTTTTTTTATTGATTAAAAAAATGTTTATGAATTTTAGAAAAATACAAAAAATCAAAAAAGAATATGAATAAAAAATATACAAATTGAAAATATGTTCATGGATTTGATTTTTTGTCAATTCAAAAAAATCCTGAATTTTAACAAATATTTATTCATTAGAAAATTGTACCCGAGTTTAATAAATGTTCACCAAATTTTTTTCTGGGTTTCAGAAACGCTTATGGATTTAAAAATGGAAAATAGGAAAATAAAAACAATAAAATAAAATCAGCAGAAAACATAAAAAAACACATAAAAAGAAAAGTGATCAAAGGGCTGTTCTAGAACTTTCCCAAAACCGGTGAAGAAGGAATAAAAAGGGCACGCACTAGGCCGACCCATATAGCCATAAAGCGCTGGAGGGGGGGGGGGGGGGTATGCGATCCCGAATCCGGCACAACCCCCGATCGAAATAAGCTGGCCCGTTTAGCACTATATAGTGATAGTTTGGATCTTCTCGCCTTTTTTCTGGCCTGTTCTTTTTTCAGTTTTGTTTTTGTCTGTTTTTAGACTGAATTATGGTCAACTTTTCGTTTTATATTTTATTCATTTATTACTTTTTCGTTTTTTCCATTTCTATATTTTATGATTTCTTTTACTTTGCAAATTCGTGAAATTTTCCCAAATTTATGATTTTCTTTCAAATTCGTGAACTTTTTTCCTTAAATTCAATCATAAAGTTTTTCAAATCCATGCACTTTTTTTCGAATCCGTGATTTTCTTCCAAATCAAAAACTTTTTTTCCAAAATCCTTGAAATTCTTTAAATTCATGATTTTTTTCATATTCATGAACTTTTTGCAAATCTTGGAGCTTTTTAAAAAAATCCACGAATTGTTTTTTTAATCGATGAAGATATTCAAAATCACAAAAAACGGTGGCCTATCTTTTTCCCCGAACGAATATCACAATACAACCAAGAAAAAAACAGGGCGCATGCAAGCCGAGTTGAGCGAGCGAAAAAAGAAGCGAAGCGAAGATGGGTCCTGGCCGCTTCCGTTCCCATGAATGTCAGTTCTCATTTTCGGCGCTATATGCGCTAATGAGGAGGTCTCTTATGGGATTGTTCAACATTAGACGCGTTACACGACAATATGATCTCCCGTGTTTGTCATCCATTCTTTTTATTTATTTGTCAAACACAAGGTCTCGCCCTGTCTCATTTCCACCCAAGATGAAGCAAATCAACATTCAGAAAAAGAGTGAAAATTGGAAATTCAATGCATATCTCAAAACTCACAATCACAGTTCTTGGATATATATGGTCAGGGTGCAATAGAGTCGGGCCACCCTTGATGTACAAGTTGAGTTAGTCCCCACATGATCATGAGGTACGACCACTATAAGAGCATGTTAATAGAAGAGCCTGCTGCTGGCTCTAAGAACGTGCCATGTCACTTATAGCTACTGTAAAAGTTAATTCATGTAATAAGATGGTTGTGTGTTAGCTGTTACTGTATCATTAATTGTTTGCATGTGAAGAAGCATAGGGCACTCATGTGATTGAAAGAGAGGGGAAACCCCAGCTAAAATCTCTCAAATCGGGTGCATGCGGGCGCTTTATTCTAGTTTAGTGTGTTGCAGCCGGGCGCTAGCCGAAGCGCCCGCTTCATTCTCTCTCTTCCTTTCTCACTCCTGCACATAGGATTTTGCTTACATGGAACATTTTGCAGCCTGCTTGATTAAGACCTATTATACTTGCTCTAAATTCTTGATCTTGACATAAGCATTTAAGAAAGCTTTATGCTAAGGTCTTTTGTTTATGCCGAGGTCTTTAACTAGCTCTAGAAGCAGTAATGACGGTAGAGTGAGCGGGTTAAGAACATTCCTTTTTGTTTGAGCTGCCAACGAACATAATACCATTTCGGCTCTTTGTAACGTCGATAGTCCAACAAAAGGTCAAATACCATTCGAAAAGAAAAACATGAGCTCCAAATTTAACCATGTAAGCTCCTTTTTACTGCCAATTTTGAACTTTATGAAACCTCTCCTGAAATTGCGTCTACCTCCCATAAATTTACTACTCAAGGACACATTCCCATATTAAAGTTTAAATATTCACACGTTTAAATGTGCATCCAAAATCCATGTGCAAGTAAAGCCCATGCCACCATCCCCGCAAAAAAAACAAAACCCATGCCACCAAACTCCAAGAACGCCATAAATAGCACAATTTAATCATGTGAAACTATTTCACACACGACTCCTTCAACCTAATTGTCAGAGGACATGCGATCCAACGACCATGCTCCAACACACACACGATGGAAGGCCGAGTTGAGTTGTTGTGAAAAAACCGCACAACTAGTGCCGTGCATGTAGCAACATTCTTAGTTAGTCATGTGATACCTCCTCTTGTCTTCATTTGTATGTCAAAGGTGATCATATTCGCTTACAGTGCAAAATTTCAGTGTCAAAGGTGATCATATTCGCACCGGTTCATGATGATTAAACGTGAGAATGACACAAACTTAATCTTGAAAAAGACCACATGGAAGAAAGAAACATTTTTTTCGGCCGAGCTCGAGTCGGCCTGAGCATCTCCTTCCCCTTCCCCGTACGCAGCGCGGCACAGGTTCGGGTGAATTTTTCCGGTTCCCTGCGGAACCGTGGGGTAGAAACAGTGCTCGGAATAAATTCCATCGGTACTTTTTCCCCTCCGCTCCAAGCGGGCCAGATAAAACCATCCCTAGGGAACCGAGCTCCCTGCGAAAATCCAGTAAAATCCATCAAATCCAAGCGTGAGCGCAGTAAAAATAAACGTTTTGCTTTCAACGGGTACGCGGTAGAAACAAAAGTTAAACAGGATTGGCACAGTAAAAAAGAAGTTGCACACTTCTGGTATGCGCTTCCGGTCCTTTCTGCGGAAGCGCCTTTGCCCCTTTTCATTCCCAAGTCGAGTCCTACTCCTGTAGCTAGCTCCCGCTGGGCGCGGGCCCACCCACCCACATGCGCGAACCAGAGGTCAAGTCCACGCGTGACGTTTCCTTTTCAATCCGGCGGCTCAGGCCGCGCCCACGCCAAGCGTCGCGGCATCCCAGCCGTCCGCCCACACCGCACGCACCTCCAGAGCCTCCCCCTGCGCCCCTCTCTTCCACACACACACACACGAATGCTACTGCCATACAGCAGCACCCACGCGGGCCCGCGCGTCAGCATCACTGACACTCCCACGACGCGCCTCTCCTAGGCTCCTAATCTACCCTCTCTCTCTCTCTCACTCGCCATTTTTTCATGCACCGGGCAGCGGCGGCCTCTTCGAAAACCCCAATCCCCCCACCTCCCCTCCCCTCACGGCGGTTCTCCTTGCCGCCGCCGCTCGCCTGAGGAGAGGAGAGAGGGAGGGAGAGATCTTGCTGCTGCTGCCGCTTCATCCTTGCCCGCGAAGCTGCCGCCGCTCGCCTGAGGCGTGGGCTTGTGAGAGGCGGGGCAGGCCATGGGGGCGGGGCCGAATCCGGACGCCGACGACGGGACCCCGGGCTTGCAGGAGCTGTTCCGGCACTACGACGACCTCTACTTCCGCGGCGCGCTCGCCGACGCCGGCTTCTCCGTCGAGCGGGCCGCCCCGCGCACCAAGACGATCACGTAAGTGCGCCTCTTGCACTCCCATTCCTTTGATTTTTTTTTGGGGTGGGGGTGGGGGGTAGGGGTTTGGGTGGGTGCCAGGATTAATGTTGGAGTCCCCGTTAGGAGATGGCTTGCTCACCCAATTTATTTCGCCGTCTTTCAACGACAGTCCTGCCTAGGATCGTGGTGCTGTAGATATATATATATTTTTTTTTTGCGAAATGCTATAGATTCTTCCTAATCGCCTCAAAAGATGTTTCATTGTGTACCATTTGACACTTCGAGTGTCATACAAGATTTTGATTCCCAATTCGGTCTGGGTCGATTTATTTGTCCAAACGGTGCAATGACGCTTCAGATCTTGATTTTTCTTTTTCTTTCCAAATATAGCATTTTCCCCACTGGCTGCTTGCTTGAGCTCAGCTCAGCATTCATTTTTTACCTTTTTTACGGTACCTTGGTATTCCCTCAAGTAGACATGGAGTGCCACTTAAATCTGACCCTCCACTTAGAAGGGTAGTTTAGTCTTTTCTCCTCTTAATTAGGTCGGTTTCTGATTTCTAATCAGATCATCCGTCCTATGACCAACGCAGCCGCCATTACTATAGCAATTATATACGTCTCCATGACGACAACGCCATTGCTGCCTGACATCTGCTCTTTTTCACATGCACCGATAAGAGCGAGTGGATGGACATGTTTTCTTTGCGCTGGAAGTTATAGATCAAACAGAATTTGGCTATAACTTCTCGAAAACCACACAAATTTTGTAACATGTACAAAAGAAATTGAAACACATATATAATATAAGTATTGCTGTGGAATACACGCGCGCGACATCAGGCTCGCAAGATAGTTCGTCAGCAGCCCGATAGCGTAATCAAAGCAGCCGCTACCCGTCCTTCCATAATCCATAATGAACCCAGTCGGTCAGATCAACTGAACACTTGTACAACTGCAGTGCCGACGTGATAGATCTCCGGCCAGCCTGATGATCCCGCCTCGCCCTAGTCATCCTGCTTCAGTGTGGTCGAGTTTTGGCGAGGAAGCAAACGCGCTCGCGGTGCCCTGTTTGGCGACCATTCCCAGTAGATGCTATTCCAGCAAGTCCGTGGCCCTATGGCCGTCTGTCTCCTGTAAGCGGGCAAATCATTTTTTTTTCGAAAAGGGGATCTCCCCGGCCTCTGCATCAGAGTGATGCATACGACCATCTTATTAACGAAATAAAAGGTTCCAACAAGGTTCCAAAGGCTCCGACTGAAAAGTATTAAAAAGACAGCTCACACAGAGCTAAAGAGGCTAGAAACACAGACTAGCCAAGATAAGACGCCACAACCGGCTGGCTAAAGATAGATAGGTAAACTAATTGCCTATCCTATTACATGACCGCCATCCAAACCGGTTGAAGATATCTCGAGCTACCATCTCTCAGCGGATAGATCCAGTAACCAAATGCTCCCTGGCCTCCATCGGAGTGAGTAGCGACCATGAACGGATCACGGCCGTGGCTCGGAAAATAACCTGCAAAAAGTGAATACGTGATGTTCTGTTAAAAACCAAATCATTTCTGCAAGTCCAGATAGTCCACAACAAAGCGCAAACTCCAACATGAATATGTCTCGCTAAGTCAGGCTCAATCCCAGTGAGCCATGTCCCAAATAACGTAGTGACAGAATTCGGTGGAGTAATATTAAAAGCAATGTGAACCGTCCGCCAAAGGACTCTGGCAAACGGGCAATCAAGAAAGAGATGTTTGATTGTCTCGTCCCGATCACAGAAGCTACACCTCGTAGGTCCTGTCCAATTACGCTTAATCAAGTTATCCTTGGTTAAAATAACATGTTTATGGAAAAACCACATAAACACTTTTATTTTCAAAGGAACTTTGACAGCTCAAACATGCTTGGAGGTAGGAATGGAGCTCGGATTAATTACATCAATATACATTGATTTAACCGTGAATACTCCAGACCTAGTCAGTTTCCAGCGTAATTCATCGGGTTGTTGAGAAAGATGTACATCCATTAGTCTCCGAACTAGAAGGAGCCAATCTTCTCAACGATTGCCCACTAACGACCGTCTGAACTGAATATTAAGGGGGATGGATTGAAACACCGTAGCAACGAACACCTCACGTCGTTGAACAATGCGATATAAAGACGGATATTGAATGGCCAAGGGTGTCTCGCCGAGCCAAGTATCCTCCCAGAAGCGTGTACTAGCGCCGTTGCCAATAACAACCTTTGTCCTATTAAACAGAGATTGTTTGACTTTCATCAGTCCTTTCCAGAAAGGCGAGTCAGTTGGCCTGACTGTGACCTGGGACAAGGATTTTGTCTGTAGGTACTTGCTGCGAAGGATTTGGGCCCACATGGCATCAGTCTCAAAAGAAAGCTTCCACAGCCACTTGCTAAGAAGGCATCAGTTCTTAACTTCAAGATTTTCAATACCAAGACCCCCTTGGTCTTTCGGTCTACAGATGATATCCCATTTTGCAAGTCTGTATTTTCTTTTTAGATCATCACCCTGCCAAAAGAAACGCGATCGATAAAAGTCCAGTCTTTTCCTAACACCAACTGGGACTTGAAAGAACGATAAGAGAAACATAGGCATACTCGTGAGCACCGAATTAATCAGAATTAATCGGCCTCCGTATGACATGAGCTTGCCCTTCCAGCAACTCAGTTTCTTCTCAAACCGGTCTTTGATGCACTTCCATTCTCTATTAGTCAGCTTTCGATGGTGGATTGGAATACCTAGGTAAGAGAAAGGTAAATCCCCCAAGTCGCACCCAAACAATTGCCTATAAGCCTCCTGTTCGTCTTTGGCTCTACCAAAGCAGAACAACTCGCTCTTATGAAAGTTAATCTTTAACCCGGTCAATTGTTCGAAAAGGCATAACACCAACTTCATATTTCTCGCCTTGGCCAGGTCATGCTCCATAAAGATGATTGTATCATCAGCGTACTGAAGGATGGATACACCTCCATCAACCAGATGAGGTACCAAGCCACCTACTTGACCATTCTCCTTAGCCCTTCCTATCAAGATGGCTAACATATCAACCACAATGTTAAACAGGATAGGGGACATCGGATCTCCTGTCTTAGGCCTTTATGTGTCTGGAAGTAATGACCAATATCGTCATTCACTTTAATTCCCACACTCCCTTTTTGCGTAAACGATTCAACCTGGCGGCGCCAGGCTTCATCAAAACCTTTCATACGCAATGCCTGTTGGAGAAATGGCCATTTGACCTTATCGTACGCTTTCTCGAAATCCACCTTAAAAATTACACCATCTAATTTCTTGGAATGGATTTCATGGAGCGTTTCATGAAGGACGACCACCCCTTCAAGGATGTTTCTGTCCGGCATGAAGGCAGTTTGGGAGTGCTGCACCACAGAATGCGCAATCTGTGTGAGCCTATTAGTCCCGACCTTGGTGAAGATTTAAAAACTAACATTGAGAAGGCAGATCGGCCTGAACTGCTCAATTCTCACAGCATCCGTCTTCTTAGGAAGCAGTGTGATAGTTCCAAAATTCAAGTGAAATAATTGAAGCTGTCCAGAGAACAGATCATGAAACATAGGTAGCAAATCCCCCTTAATAATATGCCAGCACTTCTTGTAGAACTCCACCGGAAATCCATCCGGTCCGGGAGCCTTATTATTTTTCAACTGTGCTATAGCATCAAACACCTCCTTCTCCGAGAACGGGGCAACCCGAATATCATTTTCAGCAGCCGAAAGTTGAGGCACATCCTCAGTTCTGGACTCATCGAGGGATACACAATTATCCTCCGGAGGTCCAAATAACTGCCTATAATACTCGGTTATATATGTTTTTAGGTTATCCTGTCCTAAAATAGTGCCCTCATCTTGTTCAAGTTGGAATATTCTCTTCTTTCTGTGCTTACCATTAGCAATCAGATGAAAGAATTGAGTATTCGCGTCCCCTTGGACCACTTTGCGGACCTTAGCCCGCAAAGCCCACTTCAATTCTTCTTCGCGGAGAAGTTCTTTCAACCTCTTCTCTGCCTCAGTTTTAACCTGGAGCTCAGCAGGCATCAAAATCGTGGATTCGGCCTTAATGTCCAGAGTCTGTATAAGAGAGAGGAGCCTGTCCTTCTCAATCTTATACACCCCACTAAGGTGCTTAGCCCAACCCCGTAAGAAGCTTCTCAAACTCCTAATCTTATTTTGCCAACGCTCAACCGCAGTCCTACCTCCTACACCCTTCGCCCATTCCCTAGCGATCAGGTCTAAGAACCCTTCGCGTTCGAACCAGGCCATCTCAAAAGAAAAGGTGTTTTTGTTTCCCACGTGGTTCGGCTCCCCTGAGTCAACGAACAAGGGTGTGTGATCGGAAAAACCCCGCGAAAGAGCTTGAACCGTCACAAGCGGGAACTTCTGTTCCCACTCCACACTCGCAAGAACTCGATCAAGCTTTTCGTAAGTCGGGTTGGGCAAAGAGTTAGCCCAGGTAAACTTTCTACCAGAAAGCTCTATCTCCCTCAGATCCAAGCTTTCAATAATAGTATTGAACATGAACGACCACCTGCCGTCAAAGTTATCATTATTCTTCTCCTCTCCTCCTAATGATGTTGAAATCACCCCCAACTAAGATTGGAAGCTGCTCGGACCCACAAATCCGAACAAGATCCGCCAAAAATTCCGGTTTAAGCTCGGGCTGTGCGGCACCATAAACCGCCACCAACGCCCAGTTGAAACCATCAACCTTAGACCTGACTCGAAACTTAACCGCGAAGTCGCCCATCACTACACTATGGACTTCAAGCGAATCGCATCTCACACCCAGCAAGATACCACCCGATCTTCCTCGCGGAGGGAGGCAATGCCAATCAAAATCAACACCACCCGCAAGAGAGGAAAGGAACTGGGGCGCAAAGTTGTCTCTACTAGTTTCCGATAGAGCAATAAAATCTAAACGATGCTCTAGAGATGCCTCAGCAAGAAACCTTCTTTTAGCCAAGTCTTTCAGACCTCTGCTATTCCAAAAGATTCCTTTCATCACTCATCATGAAAAATTTTAGTAGTACGAATCCTAGCACTCCTACGAACTGCAGAATCGGGATAAATTTTCCGTTTCCACTTACGCTTTGGTTTACTAGGTCCTGACTCCCGATCCTCATAACCGGGCTCAGCGGAATAAACAACTGCATTATCTATGGGATATCATTGTCCTCAGACTCATGATTGGATGGTGCTAGATCCACACACATATTATCGAGCACTCTAACCCCTAATGCATCAATCTCATTGTCATTCATGGGTTTAACCGCTGCAAGATTACGAATAGTCTCTAAGGCACGCTCCGCCTCCAAATCTAACAAATCATTCACCGAATTGGAAATCTCACTATCTGTAGCCCCGAGTGAAACTCCTAATTGGTTTGCATTATTTATAATTTCCTCATTAGAAAAATGCAATAAAGAATTAGATATGTTGACGGACATACCAGTAGAGATCTCAGCATCATGAAGCTTGGCCGCCCTCATAGCGCACCTCTGCTGCATGTCATCAACCTCCGGAAGCTCCTGAATGCGAGCACTCATTCGCCTCCCCGTCGAGGCCGGGTCCGGGATCCCGCCAAAAGCAACGACCTCCTCCCTAGTAACTCCTCGCGCTGAAACCCGCGAAGGGTCAACCAAGGTTACCGGAGGAGGCGGCTGCGGGCTCCCATACCCCTCGGACAAGTGCCCCAAGCCGAGACCCATAGCAACGGGTACGCTGGGAGGGAGGATGGCGGGGGCCGCCTGCCCGAGCCCTCCTCCCGCCCCACCCTTCGGCGAAGAATGGGTCGTCATCGTCGCAGGAGACGCGGTCCTCCTGACCGCCGAAAAGGGAGGAGGAGCCAGGGCCACCTGCCCCAAACCCCCCACCCCCAGCGTCTCAGCAAGCGCAGGTGCCGTCTCCACGACCGGAGGAGACTCGGTCCTCCTGACCGCCGACGAGGAAGGAGGAGTCAGGGGCACCTGCCCCAAACCCCCCTCCCCCGACGTCTCAGAAGGCGCGGACGCCGCCACGACCGAAGGAGATGCGGTCCTCCTGACCGCCGACGAGGAAGGAGGAGTCAGGGCCGCCTGCCCCAAACCCCCCTCCCCCAACGCCTCAGAAGGCGCGGCCGCCGCCGCCACGCCCGAAGGAGAGAGAGCCGAGGCCGCCTGCCTCGGGCCCCCTCTCCCAGCACCCGCCGATCCCGCCATGACCAGCGATGCCGACGTCGGGATAGTGAAGAGGGAAGTCGAAGCCACCTGCCCCGAACCCCCTCCCCCACGCCCCACCTTAGCCGCAGCCGTTATCTCCGGAACCTCGACCTCAGGTGGATCAACCACTGACTCCCCGTCCCCGGAGCCAACCAAAGTCCTCACCGACGATGTCCGCACCAAGCATCCAGCCAGTGCACCACCGGCATCCTCGAACTCCAACAAAGGTAGTGACTGCTCAAACGCATCATCAGAATCTACCCGGTCACTCCAAAGTCTGGGAGGGGCAGAGGCTGGCTCAAAGGACCCAAACCGCAACGAAGTCATAGGCACCGATGGTGAGGGTGCCGGCTCAACCCCGGTCCCATCCCCGGACTGAGCCACAGGACGAGAGCCGTTAGTCCCCTCACGAGTCGACTCGTCAGTTGGTGCCCCCTCAGCTCCCGCACTGTCGTCCCCCTCGTGCATATCAACATCATTCCCAATCATTGCCTCAGCAAACAGGGTGGCGTCCTCAAACTCGATCTCAAGAGGAAACACCTCTCCCCTATAAGTCCAGTTGACCACATCAGGCACGAACTCAATATCCAAAACGCTCACTAAGATGCGGGCCACTCCATGTGCACGAGTAAAGGCCATATCCACTTTCTCCGTCTTGCCAACCATAATGCCCATACTGGCCACAACTCGAACATCCTGCAAAGGCTTAGATGGAGCCCCCGAAAACCTCAACCAGACCTGCGTAAGCGGCTTTCCTTTAGGCTCCACCTGCTGCCACTCATGGAACTCCAGAATGCACCTAGTGCCAGGAACTCTACATAAACCAAAACTCAACAGTCTCTGCAGATCATCCACAGAAGGAAACTCCACCTTAAAAACATTGGCCTCGAGAGTAACGAGCTCCCAATGGAAGTCCCCCGGTGCCAGTTCCTGAAGCCTCTGCACAATCTGAGCCTCCGAAACCTCACCCTGAGTAGCTTTGACAACCCCGGTGGTCAAGCTCAAAGTCTCCTCCGAAATCTCTCTCGCGGCCGGGGACTCAAAGAACATAAGCTCAGCACAATAAACTCCATACATTGTCAAAGACGGAGCCTGGTCACGCAACAACGGGCAATCCCCCGAGGCATGTGCCGGCTTACCACAGGACTCACACAGCTCTGCCACGCATTCAGCAATGAAGTGGCCCTTCTCACCACAACGGTAGCAAAGCATCCTTTCCTTCTTACGCGCCCACTTGGACGCCCTCTCAGCATCAGACCTGTCGGTAACCTCAGTCACACTCCCAGTCGCAGGAACCTCAACATTGGCTAGAGCCGCTACCACCTCCATCGCCTGGGGAGGGAGCTCCGTGGAAGCGCGATCGGTCTCCACTACTGACGCCGCTTGGTCCACAACTGCCGAAGGCGGAGGCGGTCTGCGATGATACCTCCCGCGGCCACCGCCCCGACCACCACGATGTCCACGGTGACCCCCTCTCTGGCGGTGATTCGGACCGGAGGCACCCTCAACAAAACCTCCTGGAGGGCCGAGAAACGGTCTCTCAGCAGACCCATCACTCTGCCAGGCATAACCACGCCCCCCTCCCGTGGAGGAGGAACCACGGTGCTGTCCATCGCCATACACATCTAACCCATCGTCCCCCCATTGGCCTCGGGGCGGAGCACGGGACTCTTTAGAACTTGAATTCTGCCTCGTCTGAGATGGTCCCGACCGGTTTTGAGCCGGCCGCGCGACGAAGTGAGGCGGAGGCGCGGCATGAGACTGACCGCCCACAGGTGACGGCACGATCCCAGGAGTAGCACCACCTCTGCCAGTACCAGCTACACCAGCCGCGCCCAGCGCTGGGGGCCTAGGCCCGCCTCGACCCGCTGCCGGCGGAGCGACGGGCGCCGGAGGCCTGAGCCCGCCCTTTCCAGCCGCCGGTTGCAAGGACACCCCCGGCGCTGGAGGCCTAGTCCCACCTCGACCTGCTACCGGCTGAGCAACGGGCGCCGGCAGCCTCACGCCCGAGTTAGCGTTACCGCGGCCCGGTCCCGGTGGAACGCCCCCGCCTGCCGGCTGCCTCTGGCCTGGCGGCACGAGGGCTCCACGCCCGGCCCCCGCCGCCGGTGGCGGCTCCTCCCCACACCGCCCAGCTGGAGCGGACGAGGCTAGTCTCTTCGATGGCGGCGGCGCAGCCCCGCGACCGGCCATGTCCAGGAGAGGTCGAATCCTTCTCGCCCGACGAGCACCACACGTGGGGAATCCCCTGGTCCCGCGCCTGCGAACCCTAACAGCGACAGACGACGGCGCACGACAGGAAGGAGACCGATCCCCCTCGTACGTGCATGTGATTGCGTTGCGGGATGGAGTATGGTCCGGTTCAGCATGGGCCTCATACCCATCCGACCTAGGCCCAACTCCTCGTGGACTCGAATCCCTCCGAGCCGGCCCAACGGAGCCCAACAAGCTGTTCAAACGCCGCGCTCTCGCCTCCGAGATCCCCATCGCCGGCGCAGCCAAGACCGGCGCCGCCGGTGCCTGACGACCGCCGATCCGCCTCGCATTCTTCCTCTTCTTAACAGTAATCCACGACTCCGGCCTAATCATGTCGAAAAGCGTAAGATTCGGAAGACTCACCTTAGGTATGGGACCCTTCCAAGGTCGAATCGCGGATGCCGCCGTCCTCCGATGCACTACACGTCGAATCATCTCTTTCTTCTCGTCCGCGCGAAGACCGATTCGCGCCGGATCTTCCGATGGCAGAACGCGATCAATCGTCGTAGCCACCTCATCTTCAGTATAACCTGAATGAAAAAATTCGCAAATGAGATCTGAAGGAGTCGGTGAGGGCAGGGGATCCGCCGGAGAATCCCCATCGTCGTCCACGTCTTCTTCGTCTGAGTCGGCGAGAGCCCAAAACCTCCCGCCGACCCGCCGGCGATCACTGGACGCGTAGTTGGCCAGGTGGTCGCTCGATCTGATAGCTTTAATAATTTCGTGTTTGATTTGTGATTGTCATGCGCGGCCAGCCCGTGTCTCCAAGCACGTACGAGGTACTCCCTGCTTTTTTTAGTTGCTACTCTTTCATACACACGTTGGAGTACCAACTGTCATCCATCGTTGGATCAAGAGAAATGGAGGGCTCATATTCATTTAGGGGTACTGTAAAGGAGCTCTCATTTTTATAGGTCGCAGCACTTCCTTAATGAACTCATTATCACATTACCTAGATATATACTCCCTCCGTTCCTAAATATAAGTCTTTTTAGACATTTTAAATGGACTACAACATACGGATGTATGTAGACATATTTTAGAGTGTAGATTCACTCATTTTGCTCCGGATGTAGTCACTAGTTGGAATCTCTACAAAGACTTATATTTGGGAACGGAGGGAGTAGACTTTAGCAGAGCATTTCCTTACTGTATGTTGATTCTGGGCTATAAAACGTCAGTGTGTTATCTAGTAATATAAGTGTTTTTTTCAATTATTAAGTTGACTTGGTTTATTATGAAAAATAATATAAAGAAAACACTGATTCGATTGTACACAAGCAGTTCTTTCGGATACTGTTCCCTTGGAGACCTGAGCAAAATAACACTCTACAAGCCAATGCCACGATATCGCACAAATGCCGATCTGAAGAACGCCCTGCTGCATCTCATGATTCACGGAATCGTATTTGTAAAGCGTGGTCTGACGAGCCTCGGGTAAATACTTGTATCCTTTCAACTCAGATTGTGTGTTCCAATCTTAGTCCTCTCCTAGCATGCCTGCCTGCCTGCTGCTTAAGTTTTCCTGTGCATTCATGCAGCCATGGTCCTGCTTTCCGTGATTGGATGGATGCTATCAACACTAGCCCCATCGACGATTACGCGGTTAGTATTTTCTGCCAGATATGTTTTTAACCATTACACAGTTCATTGATGATTTCGATTTTTGCTTGCCCAGAGACCAAAAGGTGGCTACTGTATCACCACCACCCATGATTTCAGTCAGGAAAAATCCTGCAACATGCAGGGTTTTCTGTGGAAGGTACTACTTTCCATAGTTCTCTGTTTAGTGTTTTCCTTTTCGATGTTAAATTTCTTTAAAGTTTACCTCTTACTGGCATGTTCAATGTTTTAAATTTCAGTGTGAATCGTGTGGCGATACACTTATGAGGGCCAAGAACCTGGGACCTCCATCTGATTTCTGCTGTATCGAGAATGTTAGCCAACCTGCAACCTGCGACAACATGCTTTGCCACTGGCACAAGTAAGTAAGACTGCATAAATTTACCCTGACATATAACTCATCATGTTTATACGATGAGTTGTAAAATTGTGCCTCACATTCTTAATTGCTGTTTTCTCGCACAAAGTCGACAAGATATGCTGTTGAACGCTTTAACACTGGGTGGTTCGTTTCTTTGAAATTTGCCTCTGAATCATTTAGATGCAGAATGACGTCTCAAACTCGTATACCATTTGTTTGTTATTTTTAATACTCTAGGAGACTTCTGAATGTTTTTCTAGATAATATTTACTTTCAACTAATGTTTGCATGGTGAACTTCGAAGGTGTATGTGTTCGAGAAAACTTCAAAGGTGTATTGACTGATGCTATTTTCTGCAGCCACAAGAAGGATTGTCATGGTAAATACGTGGTGACCAAACCAGCAGTGACACCAGGACAAAAGATGGCTCCAAAAGGTAAATGTCAGAATCAATTATCTAATACGCTATCGGTTATGAGCTCCAAACTAACCATAACGAGAATAGAGGTCAAACCTGGCTCTCTGCTTCAGTTTTACCACTACACGATTCACCTAAAATTTGTCCGGTTTACGGTCACTCTTACATTCTTGTATCTTAAATTGTCAGCATGCATGCAACTTTTTGTGTCCACATTTTGTTTTTTATTCTGTAGCTTGATACATTCAAGAATCAAGATAGCTACCATGTGTTATAAAATTCTTGGCTGACGTTGTAGGTGTGAGCTACCTATTATAGATTCTTTTGTTGATGCTATACAATTAAGTGAAAAAAATAAGGTGCTTGTGTCAGCAGTGGCACTGAAACTGAAACCATGATATCTAACAAAAAATAGATCAGCTGTAGTCCCTAAATATTCAGGAATCAAGATAGCTACCATGTATTATAAAATTCTTGGCTGATGCTGTAGGTGTTTATCTATTATAGATTCTTTTGCTTATGCTATGATTAAGTGAAAAACAATGTGTTTATGTCAGGAGTGGCACTGAAACTGAAACCATGATATCTAACAAAAAATAGATCAGCTATTCCCTCACAAATGAAAGATCAAGTCCACTGTATGGTAACTCTTTTTGCGCGTAACTTGGTGGGTCATGTAAACGTGTTGCTGTAGTGATTTTTTTTTTGCTTAATCATTCATTATGTGAACTTTGGTACTTCCAGCATCAGTGCAAAATATTGTTCGCCAACAAGCACGTAGACTTCACAGTAGTCCCCAAATTAAAGTCAATTATTTGCTATAAGTAACTTTTTACCATATCAACTTACAACATGACTTCTTCAGGTACAACCAAAATGTCCAAGTCACAACAAGGAGCTGTGCAACAATCATATCCATATTCAGATGAAGTGCAGGAGAATAGCTCTTTGAAGAAGGCACGCAAGAGAAATATACCTGAAGACTTTCAGAAAGCAATTGTTTTGTCCGCTGCCCCTCGGAGAAAGCCGAAGCAAGAGCTTCTCGCATGGGCGAAGCGCGAGCATTTGCTCAGCAGCAATGCAAAATCACCGGGCAGCAGCCCCTCAAAGAAGGCAGATGACTCTCAGAAGGCAATTGTTCTCTCTGCTGCCCCTCGGAGCAGACGGCCGAAACGGAAGCAAGCATCTGTTGCATCAGAGGAGCACGGGTTTGTCTCTCCAGGGAGGAGTTGCAACAATGCAAACTCACCGCGAAGCAACACCTCCAGGAAGGAAGTTCAGAGATCCAGTGTGCAGCCTTGTGTATCTCAGAAGAAACCGAAGCTAGGGCAAGGCCTGGTCGCATTGGAGAAACACGTTTCCCGGCCTGCTGCCACTCAAAGCACGCTCAAGCAGCCGGCCAAATCCAGCTCCTCGATGAAGGCAAGGAAGCAGCATCAGCCTGAAGAGTTTCAGAAAACAGCCGTTCAGCCTGCCGTCCCTCAGACTCGGAGCAAACGGAAGCAGTCGAACCGTGCTGCGCCGGAGAGGCAGGCGGCGAGAAGCGAAGCCTGGGGCTCTGCCGAGGAGAAAGAGTACGTTTGCTTCAGCCTGTGGCTGAACTTCTATGAATCGGAGTGCTCCAGTGGATCGGCCGAGCCGCTCGTGAACAAGAGAACGGTGCGGAGGAGAAGGGAGAGGGAACGCTTGGTTCAGAGAGCACGTTCACGCTCCATCGAGGCCCGGCCGGATGAGGAGGTCTCATCTGGACAAACCGAGCCACCGGCTTTGCAGTTGGAGGTCATTGCTATCGATGACGAGGTGATGGCTGAAGCTCCGTCCATGGACGATGTTCTTGCCCCTCCCGCTGATCAGGTGGTGGCTGAAGCCCCTGGAGCTGGAGGTCTGTCCCAGCCACCAGCTCCATCCATGGACATCGTCGTCCCTCCTGCGGACCATGGAGGCCGATCTGATCGGTCTACAAGCATGAACATTGCTGCTGCTGCTGCTCCTGCTGGCCAGGTGATGACTCAGGCCACTGTAGATCAGTCACAGCCACGAGCTCCGTGCTCCATCGCCGCTGATCAGGTGGTTCCAGTTCCACCTCGTTCGGCTGACCCGCCTGGTTTAACTCCTCCAAATCCAAGAAGTTGGCCTGCCGTGATAGACATCTCTGACGATGATGGTGACTGAACTCCTTTTCCATCACCCTAATGCTCTGCTTATTCTGGATTAGATTCCCGGTCAGTGCTTACTATAGGTAGCTAGTAGTTATCACTGTCGTTTAAGCGTCGAACCAGTGTTTAATCTTAGCATCGTCAAGCGATGTATGACTGATTTGCTGTGGAGGCATAGAGCTCTGACCTGAACGGCGAAATTAACATCCTGTGAAATGGCGCTTGGCGCGCGCTACGACTCTCTTTCTGTAATATTTTCCGAGACACCGGCTTAGGGGCATGGTGAACTGAAGCATGAAGCTAGCTGCATTGTAACGTCGAAACATGCGTGTATCATATGGGAAAGTTGAGACTTTCTTGCGCTCGCTAGATCATTCGAGCCATCTCGCGTATCCTTCTGCGGGCGGTGTTACTGGTCATTGCTACTCTCTTTTTTTTCTACCGCGAGTACACAAAAGTTTTGCGTATCTTTTCGTTGATCTTGCCTTGCCATGGTGTTTTTGTGAGCATGCCATTTGCTCGACGAAATTATCTTGATATGACCATGGAAGCTCTGGAAGCTACTACCTTACATTTGTGCAGCGATAATAAGCTGACCAAACACTCGCATCCAAGTTGCAGTTTGGTTAGTGCTTTTGGCTGGGAGACTGAAGGATTCTCTTTTCTGGAAGACGATTCCCATCGACTGATATTCTTCACTTGTTCTCACTTCATTCCGTGTTAAATTCTCCGCATTGCACACGAGCGCTAGAGGCCGTAGAAACCCCCAAACAGTGGCTAGTAAAATGAGGATTGCCGGAATCTTTTAAAAGACGGTATTGATCCTATTTCCTTAAGGCCTTGTTCGGTTGAGTTTGGATCCGAAAGGATTGAAGGGGTTTGAGGGGGATTTAAGCCCCTTGTAAGCCAAAATACGTTCCAATCCTTGCCAATCCTCTCCAACCCTTTTGGGAGAGGATTAACCGAACAAGCCCTAAAAGAGGTGTTGGGAATTAGCACACAAATGCATTTGTGGTTAACTGATAACTGCAGCGGAAACAAAGTAATCTCAGCACCACATCATGTACTAACTCAAGGATCGTTGCTTAGCACGGAAGGAAACATATGCAGCAGCATATATGGAGGCAGAAAATGTTAAGCAGCAGGCAAGACACTCCTCAGCCTAGTGTCTTGTGGTAGGAGTAAGTTTCTGGATAGCACCAAGCATCAACAAAGAGACACCAGATTTACGTGTAAAACCCCTCAACTTGAGGGGAAAAACCACGGGCCGAAGCCACCCAAATCCTCTTCCACTATTATCAAATGTGGGATACAACAAGTTCTTCTCTAGACAGCACTAGAGGATCTCATACATCAAGATTTCTGAATCTTGGATGAACACAACAAGATTTGGGGCTCAAGAACTAGGGATTGGAACAATCTCACCAAAGATGGTGGAACCGAAGCTTGAAGGAGGCAAGGTAGTGGATCTGGACCCTCACAACCTTGGGGGGGGGGGGGGGAGCTCCCTTTGCTTCTTCCTTCAATCTTCCTCTTCTTCCCTTGCTCTCTTGGTTTTTCTCTCTTCTTCTCTCTTGGAGGATGAACTAATTTTCGTCACACTTGGTGGTGGCTGCTGGATGGAGGGTAAAGAACCCCCATCCACTCATGTGCAAAGTCCAAAATGACCCTAGGTCATAACCCTAATGGGTAGTGGGCTTCTGCACCTCTTTGGGCTGCCTAAAAGGCCTCAAATGGTCATCTCCTCACAGCCCACATGACGAGGATATCCCAACAAGAGAGTTTAGTTCGGGACTTCCACTTTATGTCATGTTGTATTGCTGCCTCGTTCCTTGTTCAAAACAAACCCAAACATGGTCGATCACCAAGGCTTCGTACATGCATGTTTGGGGCTTAGTTGGTTCTCTGCATGGATGTTTGGCCCCCTTTATATGTGGTCTCAAATACAATCTCTAAACAAAATTACTAATTAAGGAACACCTCTTGCAAAGATCACTTTTCTAAAAGCACAGGGGGATTTTCACACGGAAGCACAATTGTGCTTCACGCAGTGCAGAACTCTGCTTTTCACTTTTCGCAAGTACAACTCCGTTTTTCACTTTTCAGTAAGCACATTTCATGCTTCAAGTGGAAGCACAACCGTGCTTTCATTTTTTGGGAAGCATAGTTTTGTGTGCTTCACGTAGGACTGCCCAAATCACTATTCAATGGCGTAGGACTAGTCTGATGGATAAGAGGCAAGCCTTGTGGGGGTCACAACAAGGCTGATCTCTGGTGCGCCCCGCGTTCGAGACATGAAAGGAGAGAGGATTGTACTGACTTTCCCGTTTTCCCTTTCCGTTTAAATATGCGCCAACACCTCAGGAAGTGCCACCAATTATGCAGCTAGGAAATGGCCAATGGGCACCTATTACCCATCTACCTCGGGTAAAAATCCTATTAGAGTAAGTGCATGAGACAAAAAGTTATCCATGGGTATATAGGGAAATCTGAAACCCATGGGGTGAAATGGGTATACCCATACCCATAAAAAATATGACTATGTGCTGTTGCTTTGACGTGTTGTTGTTTACAGGAAATGATGTTGTTTATTAAATGTGTTGTTTATAAGTATGTGTTGTTAATGTATTGTTGTTTATAAATTGTAATTATTATATTGCTTTTCATGACTGCGAGTTGTTGAATTGATGTTTTGCCCACAGGCATATCTATCCTGTCGAGTAATGGTATGGGAATAAATTATACCCATTGGCAAATATGGGCAAGGGTGATGGGTAAGCTCAAGGAGGCAGGTGAGGGTATGAAGTGGCTCCACCCATACCTGGAACGTAGTTTTATTGCAAAAAGTTGCTAGCTTTTGCATTTCAACCCTTAACACGGAGCACCCCGCAAAAACCACAAGACAAGCCCAGACCAGAAAAGACAGGATAGTCATAAAACATACTACAGGATAACGTAGAAACGTATCATGAATTGGATACAGTGCTTCGGTTAGTATGGGGCAAACATGGCCCTTAAGGTTTATCTTTTCTTAGCTCTAGAACTACTGCGAATTCCCTCAAAAAAAGAACTACTACAGAAATTATTTTGTTACAGCCCAAAAGTAAATTAAACTGTTGGGACTTCTACAACAACATCATAACCTAATGTATCATCACTGTCAAGAGCGAGCTTTGTCCTTCTACTTATTTCATTCACTCAGATCATTCGGGCCTGGGCTAGTAGGTTGCACTGATCGCTGCACTGGTTCCTCGTCGTCAGATTCTGACCATGCTCGTCTCTTCCGCTCTATCACGGATTGAGGATGACCCTACAATACAAAAGAGTAGATGAATGCAACTTTGCAGCAAAGCACTTATGAGCATGAACGGTTTAAACCACATATGTATGGAGCAAAATAACTTCCGTTGCATAGCAGGAAACAGATATCAAAGCTCCCCAAAGGAAAAACAAACAAACTTGGATGCAGAAATAAATGTATTTTGACTTTTCTGGGAAAGAAACAGGAACCCTAACCGTTTCATCTTCGGCGTCAGAATCCTCAAGACCAGCAGCCGCAAAAAGGTGATCTGGGGCTTTCTCTGGTTTGTCACCGCCAGGATCCCTTGACATGTTTGCATAATCATCTTCGTCTGGTTCATTTCTGTATTGATCTTCTTCATCATCTTCGTATTGCATCTTTGTCTTCTGATCCTTCCTTCTCTTGCCACCCTTCCTCCTCTTCTTCCCACTGTCCCCATCTTCATCTTCATTCCTGGACCTATCTTTTCTCTTACCAGGGGTGTTGTTGGATGTTTTCCATTGTTCCTAATGAGAAACAGTACATTGTCAAATCATGCTGTAAGCTGTCAGGCAGAATCCAAATGTGCTTGTGACATTACAGCTTTGGAGAAACTAATCCTGGGTTAGGTACTTAAGTTGCATGATCAAAAGCAGATTTTCACACAATGGACAAGAAAAATATTGTCTGTCACCATTGCTATACATAACAAATTCTTGGAAGACTATTGACTGATTTCCCAATAAAGTGCCTATTATTCAGTGATGCGATAGTGCAAGATGAGAATACAGATAACTGTAGAGAAAATTGTTCCCAAAGGGTTCCAAATAGCATGAGGAAACATTGCAACTTATTTGTGATTGAATAGTCTTTTCCACATAAGCAACCATAAAAATGTGTCACATCAGACAGTATAAAGAAACTATGTCTTCTGTAGGCACAAATAGCCTGGGGCCAATACCAACAAACATATCTCAATAATGGAGTGGCATACCACAGCTGGTCCTCCTTGGCGAACAAAGAACAGCTGTGTTCAATCTCAGGTTGTAATCAACCCGACCAAAACCGATGGAAGGGTGCTAGTTCATTTTTGGTATGTGCAGGCAAGTCGAGTAGCTCTAGCTCAAAACTTTGTATAGGCCGATTTTCACGGGTAGATTTGAATCGTTCTTTAACACTTATGAACGAATCATTGACATCTATAGCTCTCATTGAAACACACATGGTAATATATAAAAATACCTTGACACGCTCAAAGTGCTGCTCCTGTTGCATTACTTGCTTTAATTCATCCTCTTGCTTCCTTCTTTCTAACTGTTACCAGCACCACATTAGCCATAAACATATAATATTTTTCAAACACAAACAGACATTTATGATGAAATACATGCAGCAAGAGCAGGACCTGGAATTTCCTCTGTTCTTCAGCCCGCCGGCGAGCTTCATCAGCTAAAGCAATTTGACGGGTAACTTCCAATTTTTGCTTGGTTTGCTTCTCAGCTTGTTCAGCGGCATCACGATGAACCTTAGCAGCATCAAGCAAATGTCTGCAATACTCGACATGGGTTTCTATTTTCCTCTCATCAAAACCATGGGAATGGTACGTTGATGCAACAGACAACAGACTGAACACTCTAATGGCGTTCTGAAGCTCAGAGACTGTTGCACGAACCTAGAAAAAGAAAGCATGCAGCAAAAATTAGTTCTGTGGTTAGTAAAGAGTACATACAAGATGATAGATTGTCATATCTTAAACAAGGTGGGCAATGGCCTCTAAAAGAAGCGATCTATTTAGTGAAGAAAAAACTGTCATGAGGCTTTTATTCCCTATGAGAGCTGTAGGCCTGTAATTCATAATACCATCTTTCAGCATATCAGGGTCAGATCTATGTTCCAATAAGTCTGTAGATGGGATTACCCAATTTATATTGCCAGAACATTGCAGTAGTTTTGTCTGCTGTAGCTTGCAGCACGGAAAAGTTTGGTATAGATCTTAACAGGGGACTTGTATGCAACACCAGGATCATGTGGTTCACACAAGGTAGTGTTTGGATAGGGTCGGGTTGAATGGGATAGGACAACCTGAAAATTCAGGATGGAATACAAACACTCCATCTTTGATGGATGAGACTCTGCAGCATTTTGTTTGGGATGGATGGACGCTATTAATTAATTAAATTATGCCATTAACTTTCATTAATAATAGTTATCATGCACTAATCAGCAGACGCTAACACTAAGCTGCATTTGGCATTTCAGTGGATTACGATCATCATGTTTATGTAATCAGCTTCTATATATATTTTTATGGTTGGCTAACCAGCATTTTCCTATTTATGTGCCTATTTTTTCACAACAGATTACTGAGGAATAAATTCATCACAAGTTGACAACATGGTTCAACAACCGGAAACTAAGCATAAGTGTGAATAACTAGATCACTTATCAATCCCAATCTTGAAGTAATTATCACCAACTATTGCCAACGCTCATGATTACTTGTGCATGGATGAGCTTATTTGGTCAAATGGGTGAATGGGCCTGTCAAACATTTCTCGGGGACATTCCTTCCAAGTTTAGTGAGCTTGTCCAGGGTGGAAAAGCCTCCCACAGTCCCACCCAACCAAATACAGGGAGATGCAAGGATGATTCATATAGGTTTTGGTAGTGGCGGCATCTGTAACCATGAGCCTTTTTTTAGCGGAAACGGTAGGGGAGGCCCCGACAGTAAATTTTATTAATAATAGCAGAAGTAGAGAGGGGGGAGGGGGTTGTACAAAGGGGAAACTAGGAAGAAGGGCTAGGGCTAGAAAAAAGCCAATCCAGCCTGAGCCTGAGAGAGGCGGAAAGCTAATCCTTCATTCTGTAAGAAAGAAGAGACCCCTCTTGAAGTTAAACAACAGATACTTTAGCATTTCTCTGCTTCCAGATATTCCACGCCGCAAACACAAGAACCTCAAGGAAGAAAGGCTTGCTGATCATAAGTTTCGCCTGGGAAACAATCTCCTCCATGGATGAAATGTGGATATCAAAGCGAAGTCTGAGACACTGCCAGCATGAGGAGCTGAAGCTAAGCCAGAAGAGGTGATCGCGAGTTCCGAAGGAGTTCGATTGGCAGAGAGAGCAAATGGAGCCCCAGGGGAATTAAACTGGCGAAGTTGAAGCATGTCTTGGTGTTAAGTTTCTCATTCAGGAGCCAGGCAAAGCCTTCGAGCTTAGGAGAGCACTTGGAATTCCATGGCAAGAGGTGAAGGATGGAGCTTGGAGATGCTGAAAATGAGCCTTGTAGATTTCTGAAGATGAGAAAGTTAACCCCCATGAGAAGGACCAAGAATCGGCAGCATACGGGAAAAGATGCAAGCTGACCAGGAAATGTCTGAACTCATGGAATTCAACAAAAGCCTGGCTGGAAAGGGGGGTGGAATAGATCCAAAGGGTCTTGGGTGGTAAGCACATCATGGACCGAGACCAGATTATCAAGGGCAAGAGAATGCAGCCAAAGGATTCTTCTCCACAAAAGTTGATCAGTCCAATAATCACCCCAAAAAAAAGCAGTGTCACCGTCAGCCTTCAAACCAAAAATGACTTCTCCCTAAAAAAACACAGGGATGACGGATCACCTCAAAAAGCTGGATAATGGAGAGAAATGTGGAGTTTGGAGGATATAGAAATGAGCCACATGGTATATACCAAAACCAGAGAGATTTGGGTGGTATTACCTTTTTTTCTCTTACTTCATAAATCAAAGAATCAGAAACCAGGCAAAGAGAAGTATCAGTACTGACCTCATCAACTGTTCGTTTTGTCTTCTGTAGGGTAGAAGCAGAAAACTTCTGCATTGAAACGCCAACATTAAACCGTAATAAATAATTTGATGGAGCCAAATGTATAGCTCTCAGCAAAGATTTCCGGCAGTCTTGCCATTGCTCAGCTTCATAATGTGTTCGGGAAAGGTATAAGAGTGTAGTTGCATCTGTGTTGTAGAAGAACTTCCGTGCACAGTTTTGGTACTGCAAGAAAAGGAATTAGGAACTTCATTCATCCGAGAGAGAGAGAGAGAGAGAGAGAGAGAGGGAGAAGAGAGGGAGAGTACCATTTTAACTGCTTGTTGGAAAAGGCCTTGAGCAAAATATATGTGGGCCAAATTGATCCATACATCAGGTACCTGAACAAATATACTTCCTGATGCAGCTTCATGTACCTAATATCAAATTGGTGATGCACTTTATTAAAGTTCACAGTTTGTCATATAGAATAATGAATATTGTTTTCCCTTTCTAACCTGTGTAAATAACTCCTTCGCAATATCCCATTGGGCTTTCTCAGCATGTAAGATTCCAAGACCATTTGCAGCAAACATATTACCATGGTTCTGCTTTAGTACCTGAATCAGAGATTGAGATCCCAACAATGAGCAAACCGGCACTTAAAGAGACCATACCATCACCAATCCCTCAAAGCACTGCAGTACATATTTTGCTTTCAACCACACATTTGCTTTGTGGTTCCAAGAAATTAATGCTCTCATGTAAAAGAAATTTAATCAAAGTGCATCCAATTCAGTTGCCTGTTTATTTACAATTCTCCAGAAAAGAAAATGTATCATCATTCATCACATCTCGCTGGATGGCTTGCTCGAGTATGACTCTGGAACTCAAACTCACAAATGTACCAACCAACTTCCTAAGTTTTCAACTTGACTTATTAAATATCATGCCATTATATTTCTGTAGAAATACAACTGTGAGATTTGAGGCAAACATGACGAAAGTGTAACATTGCAAATCAATAAAGAGCTTGCTAGATGTCCTGATGTCCTACTACAAATATCACTCGCACTACAAATTATGGCATTCAAATTCCTAAGCTTTTGACTTTACGCAGTAAATATCATGACTTGATCAATGATCATGTACAAAGTGTTTCGTCCCAACCGGAGAGTTGTTTACTCTTTAAAACAAATATGATTGCCTAATTCAGTGATTTAATCTCCAAAATACATTAAATATGGAGACAGGAGTTAAAACTAGACAATTGTTTTACTAGAAAACTAACAGAAATAAAAAACTAAGCATTTGCTACACTTTTAAAAAGATGGCATTAATGTAATAAAGAACATGAGAAATCGTGCTAGAAATATAATTACTGAAGTTTAAAATAGATTAAATGTAGCTTTTGATTCTTGTGCAGAGGATCACAGAACAATTTGCCTGCTAACTCTTTGTTAGCCTGAAATACTACTAAACAAACAAACAAAAAGCTTATCAACAGTAGAAACTACAAGCTGACATCAGGCCCAAGAATAGTCGGTTCTATCTTAAACAATAAGCAATAATCACGGATGAACTTCAGGGAACATAAATTACGGAAGATGTTCCTGAGATATCCAATCAAGACAGGCCATTCTGAGCATCAACATAAATGGTGAATATAAATGTACATGTATAATACATGCCTACACACAATTACCGAAACAAAAGACAGCTGCTGAAGAACAGTTTGTGGGGTATATTTCTGTACTCCCTCTGTCCCATAGTATAAGACCTTATTACATCCGATTTGCTCACAAATCAGATGTAATATGGTCTTATATTATGGGACGGAGGGAGTAACAAATATGAAGGAACAGAATCTATTGCATGAAAACCTCCAAAGACCTGATGAATTTGAGAAGATAACTGGGAATAATAGCTGGTGTAACATATCATACATTCAAAAAAAGTTCCTTTGCTTTCTCCCGATGAGTGGCCTCGAATTTCGGGGCCTTTTTCTCAGGGCGATTGGCAGCAAAGTAGTTCCAGTTGCCCTGTAACAACACATATGCAATTGATCAGTCGGAGAAGAATTAAGTAACAGTCATTTACAGTGAAAATTCTGTATTACAATGACCAGCTATTGTAGAACTGTTGGAAATACAAGGGGACGAGTTATATATGTAAGCCTAACGTATCACTAAATTTGGTGATACACTAATGGTCTAAATTACTTGACGCATTTTATCCTGCCAGCAGGCAGCAGCCAATTCATAAAAGGAAAATATGACGCACTGTCATTACAAGCTATATTAATTCAACAGTAATTGTAAACTGTAAACAGATAACTCAGGATGGAAGGGATTTACTTATTAAATTCTACCACGGCCATTCAAAAAACTACTAGAGTGAAGTAGGCTCACATACCAGCTGAAGCCATGAGTATGGGTCTTTTCCGTCAGTAGCATCTTTAGCATCACGGAAATGTTCCTTCGCAGTGAGCCAGGTTTCATCACTCTGAAGTTCAAGACTTCCAAGCATAGACAGTGCATTTGGATACTTACTATTTATCTTTAGAGCATCACCTATCTAGAAACAAATAAACCATTATTATTCTCAGTTAAGAAGAACAACAAATGTAAGCATCAGTACTTACCAGCTCAATGCTCAGTTGAATATTGTTTTTTTCTTTTGCAATAGACCCTAACCTCAGATAGGCATCAATGTAGTCTGGGTACTGTTATTATTATTAAAGAAAACAGGGAATTAGAATATAATACAAGTGTAGTACAAATACAAAAGAGTGTCTTCATTGTTGCACAGAGAATCCTGCATCACAGAATAATGCTACAGAGATCTATTTTAGAAGTCTATAGGAAACCAATAACCAATACAGCAACTCCAAAATAAATCACCAATACTTGTCACTTCAACATTTAGTAGGGAAGTTTTCCCATAATGATACTTATACAGATCAGGAACTTCACTTCCTCAGGGTCTGTACTTGTGATAGTTATTTGGGGGCCAACTTCTATCAAAAACATAATATTAAGAGCTTTTCTTTCATGTAGACTTCATCTATTTTTCCTTGAGCACGCACCTGACTGCATGTCATTTTGTCTTAGAAGAAGAAAGCATCGATATGACGTGATGTGGACGACAGATTTTTTTAAACAAATTGCGCAAGACAGCTTTTGAAGATGAACTTTTTCTAGACAATGTAAACAACATCAAACAAAAAATGTTCGTAAGGCCCTCGACAAGCTTTGACACTAAGGGCAAACAGAAGTAAGAACATAGTATTAACTGAAAAAAGAATGGGAACTACACAAAAAAGAATCGTGGTTACTGACTGAGGAATATATGCATAATATCCTGATAGAAAAGATTAAATTCTCACAAAATGACTGGCAAAACAATGTAACTAATACATCTGTGGTGGACGGGGTAAACATGGCAATGGTATCTCAACTATATCAAGAGAAGACCAATACAAATGAAACTAAAGGTAACTGACTGCAAGTTTTAGAGAAGCTGCAAAAACAAAGTCACACATGAAGGCATGTGCGCGCAGGCAAATGACTCTAAACATCAGAAAATGACAGACAAAATTGTGTGCAGATTGCAGCTGCAATAAACACCAGGAACACTAAGTAAGAAAAAGTGAAGGTTACAATTTCACTGTTTTCATGTTCTTTCAAAGCATGCTTTCATCCCCAGTTACATTTATACTGTAAAATAAGTAAATGAGAGACAGAGAGAGCGGACACTCAGGAAGGGTTTTGGGGATGACACCACAGTACCTTGAAAATAATGAGACGGTAAAGGAGGCTGGCTTTCACAGTATCATGAAGCTCTTCCAATAATCTTGCATAGTTAAACAATGTGGTGACTTTATCGCAGGGTAATTCAAGAGATACGTTTTCTTCAAGTTGGTGAAAAAAACTCTGATCCCTGTACTGCACACTCCAGTTTGCTATGGAACTACCAGCAGTCCCATCCATAATTGAAACCCAGATACCGTCTCCTAGAGCTTCCTTAAAACTTTGCTCAGCCAACTGAAAGCATGAACAAAAGAGGTACTGTCAGGTGTATACATGAAAATGTAAATACAATGTTATATGTATAACAGTAAACAAACCTCAAACTCTGCCTTCTCAAAATAAAGAAGTCCAATTCCATTGAGCAATTCAACCGGTATTTTCTCTCCTGCCTTCCTTAGGAGAGTACATGCCTGAGAAATGCTAGATAAGATTATGTATTACAAGGAGAACATCCAGTCCATTTAATAGTATTAATCCCCTAAGCTTTCTATTGATCGACTTAACACCCTCGTGTTTTAGTACCCATTCAGTAACCTGTCAAACTTGGATGTGCCTGGGAAATGCTAGATAAGATTACATCTTATAAAAAGTAGATTATGAGCTCCCTTGAAGTATCAAATGGTGTCAAGTTTAATCGTCTTTAATCTGCCAAACTTTCTATTGATCAAATTGACAAGCCCATGTTTCAGTACCAGTTCAATTACCAGTCAAACCTGGTTTTGCTTAGCCGGATTGATAGTGTGGACGGTGATATTGCCACATGGGCTGCCATAACACCTGGTTCCGCCACTTTTAAGCACAAAATGAATACTGACATCATCAAATCTCCACGTCTTCTTCCTACCCCCTGTCCAACCGAGCCATGTGAAAGGAACACGGAGGGAGGATATGTAGATTATGATAGCAGCATCCATTTGTGGTGGATGGTGGCAAAACTAGGATATGCCAGATGAAGTGGCCCAGTATTAGGAGTTCAGGGGATTATGTGGGTCCAAAAGGAGTTATAGGAAGCTAAATAGACAAAGCCAATGCTTCTGGGGAGTAAAATATGTTTCCTTTTTAATAATCAAGTAAAATACGCATGCATTTGATCAACGAAGTAGTTAACATGCAGCAACAAACATAATGCAGCAAACATTTGCCACGCCAATACGAAGATCATAGCCAGAATGCCAGCCTTAGCTAACCTAGCATCACCAACGTGTGCAAATGATGCATGATCTGCCATGCCAATATGCAAATCATGGCCAAATAATCCACTTTAGATAACCTATAATCACCAGCCAACACAACCAAGTATATGGTTTTTCACGCTGCAAACCAATTTCAAAGTTCGAAGAGAAGCACATATAGTTTCATGTGCCAATCCTGCCAGAATTGACCCTAGAGAGTAGGTGATGCAGCATGATAGAACAACTCAACTTTTAGGAGAAAACCGGTTTTATCACAGCCAATACACTGGTAATCTAGAGGAAGAAGAACCTAAGCTGATAGAGTGATGAAGCCTATAATTAAATGAATCCACCTTCTGTAGTGTTAACGTTTGTTTTTTATATTAATCATACATTTGTGGATTATAAGATTCTAAGAAACAAAGTTCAGTGATTAATCCTAATTCGGAAACACTACACAAGTTTGATAGAAGGGGGAAAACAGCATTTTAAGAACTCCAACGTGGCATTGGTCAACACAATAAACATATAGCTAGTTGAAGAGCCTTACTGTCTTTAAGTATTCCATGGCAGCAGCCCAATCAGATTCTACCAACAATTCACCGAGTTCAACAAATGCCTGCATAGTGGATTAATCAACAAGATTATATGCAAAAAACAAACATTGGAACTACAATATCAGATATATGACCAAACCATGTATTGAATAATGCAACAGAGGTAGTACAGGAAGATGGGATTATTAAATAAGCGTCCAAACTTCACATAAGTACATGGTCAAATATCAAAAAGGAGCAGAAGTTTAGATCACTTGACTCCAGTTAACCTTTCGTGCGATGCTTTAGGCTGTGTTTGTTTCAGCTTCGTAGGGGGTTTCCGTTGAAAAAAGCTGGCCTTCCCGAGCTTCTTCACTTAAAAACGAAGCGTTATGTCTTTGCCACTAATATTTGGCTTATTTACAGCACAGATGCCACTGCACACAGTGCCTCTCCATCTCTCTCTGCTCTATTGCATTAACTGAACTTGGACACAGAAAGAACTCGAAAAGCTAGGGTTCCTCGTCCCACCGCCGCGCGGCCGAGCTCCTCCCCGTTTTTTTGCTATTGTGTGCATCGCTGGCTGCTGCTATGTTATGTATATGATCGCTGTGTGCTGTTATATATCTGCTGCTGATCCTGTGATGCATGTTTTGTTGTCGTAATAAACCGAAAAACAAGAATTTGTGTTAGATGTTGCTCATGTGATGCATTATGGGGGTGTTTGGTTAGGCTGTGGGAAACCAGCTTATGGTTGTGGGCTGTCTGTTGTGGAAAAGCGGCTGTGGCCTGTCTGTTGTGGGAATATTGTAGGTCGTTCGGCAAACTGGTTGTTAGACTGGCTAATTATGGCATTTGATTCAATATTGTCGCATGATAGTATAAGCTAAAAGCACATAAATAAGTGGCAGTTTGGCTTTTGGCTTATAAGCCAAAAAAGCCACCTCCAATAAGCCTAACCAAACACCATATACCACACTCCAGTTGTACATTGATATTGTGCTGTAAGATCACCATTAGTAGCTGCGATGTTAAATTTGTTGAGTCCATCAGTTATGTTCTTGTCTGGCAAGTACAACGGGGATCTCAAGTGAATATCAAGTGAGGGTTTTGTTTGTGATGGTTATAACCAGAAACTCAGCATGAGCATGCATCTGTTTCATGCGATATATTGGAATCTGAGTGCAAGAAGACGCGTGAATTTCTTGCAAACAAGCACTAGACAGAAAGAGACAAACTTCTATTTCTGCTTAATATCCTAATACAGTGCAAATAATTTCTTCACACTAATCGCACCTTTTACTTCTCAACAAGGGGAAGAAAAACAGAGGGAATTATGGTTCTAACAGGTTTCTTTCGTCAAAGACGTGGTTACGAACTTACGATTTAATCCACACATGTATCAGTACCAGGGACAGGACAACCTTGCAATTTCCATTTTTTTTATAGGCATTTCAAGCCAGTGCTTGAAGAAATACATCATTGTTGTACACTCTTCTAGAGCACATAAGTAGGGCAGAGACTGGAAAAAATTGCCGTAACTACACTCTTGATTCGCTCACTTGAAACAGAGAATCCTAAGGCCATGAAGAGATACAGTGAAACAAGGGAGTAACTGATGTACAAATATTGTACATTTTATGTTTGGAAACCAAATAGAATGAATGTATACCCCTTTTCTACAGCAAATAAAAAGTGTGACTCTTGCAGTATTCCTCAACATCAATGAAACAATATCTACAAATTTGCATGACCTGGTAATAACTGCTGCTATAATAAATTCCATATTTTCATCTAATCATCGAACAACAGGACATCTTTAGAGGAATTGTTGTACACTCTTCTAGAGCTGCAATAAAAGGTGTGTGTGTGTGTGGAATCTATAATTTAGCGTGCCCAACTATCAATGAAGTTTCCTAGGTCCAGACATCCTAGTTCACACATGCATCCAAGATTGGCATTCCTGATCCTTAATCATCAATATCGCAACATCCAAGTGAATACAAGTTCAGTTAGTGTAGTGTTTTTGTAACAGGCGACAGTGATACAATTTGTACAAAATCGATGAATTTGTGGTTTACAAATTATTCACTAAAAAGGAGAAAGAGACGAATGACTACCTGGTGATCTTTTGGATCAATCCGTGTAACCTTCTTAAAGGTTTCTATGGCTTTGTCATTCTCACCCAAGTTTGCATAGATGTTCCCAATAGCCTAGCACAAGCAACATAAATCATTTCATTCATAATCAAATGGAATGCTTTGGAACAATGAATAGAAGCATTTGATTAGAAACACGTCTTACCTTCAAACTTTCACAATTTTCGGGGTGTACCTCCAGCACTTTCTCGAAGCTAGCTAAGGAACGTTTGAAGTCACCGAATTTTAATTGTATTTGACCAAGGCCTGGTTCAGATCACGAGTGTCACAAAACAGCAACAAAATACACAATAAAATATTCTAAAATGGAATTAAAAAATACGGATATGCCCAAGTATCACCTGAAATATCGATTAAGAGACAAGTATATCATGTATTTTAAATAGATGGCACTATTTCATTTATAACTAGCAAATCAATAGGAAGACAACAGGCACATAACTGATGATGAGATATGAGTACCTACTATAAATGACATGGGTTTCCTCTGGCCAACTTGCCAGAATTTTTATCAGACCTCACACTGCTTGCTTTACCTTGACGATTCTATCAATTCATAACCACCATAGTTACTATGCTATCCATGATTGTTTGCCCTTCGCAAGTAACTGATGAGTTCATCTTGGAGAGATGGCTCACAACTAACGAGTTTAAGAGACCTCACATATATTAGATTCTCCTTCGAATCACAAACATAAGTCCCATCAATGTGGGATGTGATCCATTCTACATCTCCGATTTACCCACTCCCCAATCAGTGATTGCATATTCCGTTCAATCACTAAGTAGTTTGATGCCTCAGGCAGAGATGCTTATCTCACTTGTCGTACATATATTGGAGCAATAAACTTCTTGTTGTATTCCTTTCCTTTAGGCGGCATGGCTCTCAACTTGATGTTCTCATACACACACAAGGCCGACTGTCGGACAATAATGAAGGCATGTGCTCGGACGATTGTCAGTGACATCGGATGTTGCTCACGACATCACTTCTCGTTCAGTTCCCGTGATATGCAGCGACTCTGGTGAATACTCACCGAACAATGAACTTGTGGCACCTTGGTTCGGCTACATGACCAAACAGAGTGCATGGGGAGCGGATCAAGAGATCGAGACTATGATATGCGTATGACACCAGCATGTGCAATAATCTCGACGCACGTCGTAGACAGAATAGCAAGAAGTGCAGATAATATATTGGTCTTTCTTGCAAGAGTCTCCAAGCACAAATGAGGGGCGCCTCCCTACTTACAGCGGCAATGTGCATTTACATTCCTGCCCCTAGGCAGTTTACGGTTGTACCATTTGTACTATCTTTAGGAAACAAAGCACGTAGTTTATCAGTTGATGCTGGACGCACGATATGCACTGATAACTGACAACAATAGAGGGACAAACCACACAAGCAGCAACTGACCTTTTTAAGCTAAATATCTATGTGGTATAGTTTTTACGCATAATGCATTTTATGGCAACCGACCCCCTACATAAATTTATAACACTTCTTAAAGCATATGGCGAGGTGACTTCATAGATACGACCCTAACTTAAGATAACACCAAATTCAATCACAACACTTACTTAGTATGACAGCATAATAACTTACAGCCACTAGCAGATTAAACCAAAGCACAGAACCTAACCTAGTACAGAGTATAACATCTTTCAAACACACAGAAAAGAAACTGCATAATGAAAGAGAGAAGACGATGCAAAGCCCTCCCCCTCTCACTCCCTCCCTGCCTCCCTTACTCTTAATAACTATGCTATGTGGTTCGGTCTTAAAAACTACGATATGTGCTCTAACAGAGAACTAATTGCAAGACACTAAGCACATTAGCGTATACTCCCTCCGTCCAAAAATACTTGTCATCAAAATGGATAAAAGGAGATGTATCTCGAACTAAAATACGTCTAGATACATCCCCTTTTATCCATTTTGATGACAAGTATTTCCGGACGGAGGGAGTATAAGTCTTTTTAGAGATTCCAATATGCACTACATACGAAGCAAAATGAGTCAATCTACACTCTAAACTACGTCTATATACATCCGTATATAGTGCATATTGAAATCTCTAAAAAAAGACTTATATTTAGGAACGGAGGGAGTACACAGAAGACAGAACTAGCAAATCAGTGTGGCCTTAGACATTAGAGATTAATTAGGTATGCTTGTTGATGAGGCGTGCAGTGCTACTGCTGATTATGAGTCACACAAAATATAAACTGTCCTGACTCACCATTTGTACTATCTTTAAGAAACAACATTTCGATATTTTAAGTAGCTTTTACCAGAATATCAGCATTTTTTGCTGGAGCAATCAACTTACTATACACCTCTCCCTCTCCACCTCCCCCTTCCCTTCCACCTTATTAAAAATATCCCTAAATTATTAGCCCAACAACAGCGGAGTTAACTTGCAGGGATTTGGGTGATTTCTGACCATAGCATTGTGCGAGTATTTAACTACTACTTCATCTACTTGAAACATGGAGGTACATAAATGCTAAAAACTGCATACCAGAACAATGTCATGAAATAAATAAAAAGGAAAAAAGTGAATGAGAACAAGAAACTCACCAACAAATGGCAACACAAAGTCTTGCGGTTTATTGACTTCTTTGACAGATGCCATATAATACCGTCCAGCAGTCTCAAAATCACCCTGAATTCAGATAAATTGTCAAAAATACATCACATGTTCAGGGTTGTAAACTAGACTCTCAACACGGAAATCCAAAGTGTCAGCACAGAGAACAAGTGAAATAATACCCAACTAATTCAATGGGTATACGAATGGGGTACATCACCTTACTATGGTATGATCTGGCTAAGTTATAGTAGGATTGTGATTTCAGTAGTCCATGACTGCTTGAAGACAGAGCAGTCTCACTCAGTTGCTCAACCACAAAATGCTGGCCAGTAAAGAAATAATGGTTGGCCAGGTGGTTGAGTGCCAAAGTGCAATAAGGATAAATTTCAAAGGCTCTTCTCATTTTCTCCATCCCACTGCGAATTTCACCAGCTATGGCAAAGTTGCAATACTTAGAAAATAATGAGAAAAAAAGGTGAGAAGGAAATTTCTTGTCTGTAAAGAGCATTTACCTTCATTTGTTTGCAAATCCATGATCGCGAGTGCTACTAGCGCATCAAAGTTTTCAGGGTCCAACTGTGAAGTAATTGTAAGTGAATAAAAGCATGAATTCAACTTAAGGGACAATTATTCTACATGAAACAAGAGACAGATAAAAAATCTTGCCTGTAAGACTCGATCAAAAGCTTGTCGGGCCCTGTCTAGCTGACCAAGTTTGTATCGACAAAAAGCTATACCAAGCCTTACAGCAGCAGGACAATCTGCATATCCCCGCAGAGCTCTCTAGAAAGATGATTGAAATTTATAACATATACTGCAAAATATCATGGAATTGTCAAAAGAACTTGAGCTGTCTCCAACCTTATAGAGTTCTAGTGAGTTCTTATAACATTCCAAAGCTTTCTTGTGTTGTTGTTCCGTGTCACCCATCAGGAAATAAACAGAAGCCTGCACTGACAATATTTGCGACTTGAAGATTAGAACAACTGATAAGAAATATGTCAAAAAAATAATGATTAACACAGGCTTCTTTTAGTTAGTCCCTAAGATAAATTATTACATCTTTATCGATCATATGATAAGCATCAAAGCATAAGATTAAGTTGTTCTAGTAAAAGAGCAAGCATATGAAGGTTGCAGTTTCATTAGTATAATATACATGAGAGATCCTATAACTATTTGAGGGGTGTCAAGTTAGTCCTACAACTTCAAAAGTGCAGATTCAGATCCCAAAAATCTGTATGTTGTTCATCACAGATCCTAACAGCTCAGACCATGTTTGACCTGCTGACGTGGCACGTTAACCTCCACCACCTTGACACAGGTCCCATCCGAAATAGCTGAATGAAAGAACATTTTGCATAAACACCCTTGGTAGGCCTCTTCTTCTCACATGTGGTCCCTCTCTTCTCTCCCACACACGCGAGCACACTCATAGTGGAAGGCAAATGAACTGTATGGAGACGATGAGATGCTAGAAGCCTGTGCATTGAATGGCTCGTCGAACAGGGCAGGCGAGAGTGGGACGGCAAGAAGGTCATTGAGGAACTCGAGGAGAGAAGCATAAAACGAATCATCGTCTACAGCTATCCCCTGTGTGCGAGCTCCGTGTCATTACTGTCCATGAGCGGCAGACTCTGCAGGTGAGAATTGGGCAGCGAGAAGGTCGTGGAGAACCCGGATGAGGAGAGGCTTAAAATGAATCGGTATTTTTCACTTAGTGGTGGCAAACTTTTGTAATTTCCTGCAATTCCACTGAACGCGCTCTAAGGATCCAGAAAATAGCAGCTCCACTGTTTCGTACTAGGGGTCAGCTCAGATCCTAGATCTCGGCTCCGTGGAGCTGGGCCGTTCTGTCCGGCTTCACCCATGGAGTCAACGGAGCGCAGAGCTGGAGAGAATCCGAACAGGCCCTTACAATCTAGTATTTTAATAGAGAGAATCCAAACGGGCCCTTACAATCTGGTATTTTAATACTAAAAGCAAACTGCGGTCATGCAGAAGTACACATTATATACTTATGTTTGAAACAAGCATTACAGAAACCTGAAGAAAATTACCTGACCAAGAAGGGCTGGGAAATTATCCCCATCCTCATCCAAAACAATCTTGAATGAGTCAGATGCCATTTGCAACTCACCCTTGGCCACGCAGAGTTGACCTAGACAGCAACGTCAACAATTAAAATGTTAAAAACCATACTCCTCTAGTCAGAACAGCAACATGACAGAGCACTTTGCTGGTAGATAAAGTGCCCCCCTTTAGTCCAGTACTCCTAGGTTCTAGAGAGCAGTTGCATGATCTTGTCTAAGTCTAATAAACCAGTACGAGAAACCAACACTTACATAATACATAGCAGGTGCAACAAATAAAACCAAGGTTGTAAAATGAACAAAACTGCATGACTATAACACCCAAAGAACATCCAACCAAGCAGCACTTAGGCTTTCATCCATGCTTCATCTGAAGAGGTTAACCATGTGGGTTTGGATCATTCCTGAGCATTACAAGCTATTTGTAACAGAAATTCAACTAGCCACTTGGGACTAGCCGCAACACTACCAGGCCTCACTGGGCCCATGGCATCACAGTTTAGGTATATTCTATAAAAACTTCACAAACACATTGCTGATCTTGTGTCATTCAAATTTACAATGTTCTGGTGAATTAATGAACACAAAAACACTCATTCTTTCTGTTTATCACGAACTAGATAGGCAGAGCTATATAATGTCTTGTAGCATGTCTCTGATTCTGAAATTGAGTTTCTATGATAGAGAAGCTACAAACAAATACAACAACATTCAACATTAAACAGAAATATCAAACTATCAACAACAAAAATTCAAACAGTCACTTCATCTAAGATGATGCTACACTTAATTTAATGAAGTGCTACGCAACCATAACCAAAGAAGAAAGTGTGCTATAAAGAGATGCACATAAGAGTCACGAAACTATAAACCACAACATATCTGAGAGCTCTGAAATGTTCTGAAGTGGTATAACCTCTTCCAATCCATGTAGAAGGTTCAGTTTCATCTATCCTCGATGCCCTATTGTAGTACTGAGTCGCATCTTTGAAATGCACTTCCTTCTGTGGTGCTTTCTCAGCCTTTCCCAAGAAAGTATGAAAAGCACCCAAAGCATTAAGGATGGCTATCCGCTCGTACTTCACATCAGCATAATAATCATCGATTTCTGCAGAGGAGAGGGAATGGTTCAACAACAGCGGATTTATGCAGAAATTTAAAGTAACAATGAGAAATTGAACTGGTGTGGTATAATCAAAGGTGATATTATTGTTCAGATAATAAATTACAGTACAGGAAAAGAACTATAAAAAAAATAACCTGGGCCAGATCCTTCCTCTAAAATCTGTCGGAACTGTTCGAGCTTCCCTTGCTTGAAGTATTCTCTCTGTGACAATAATTTTCAGAAGTAAATTAGAAAAAACAGGTACCAATCCGGATAGTTCGATTTCACAAGAAAACTACCTATAAAATTACGAGACAGGGTATCTGCAAGCATAACAAGTTTCACCATGAAACTAGAGCTTGGATTAAACGCAAGTCACGTGTGTAAGGACCGAGATTTCGAGCATGAAACTCTGGCTCAGCAAGAAGCTCTTCTTCAGATCTTCCACTCAAATTATCCGTCCGAACGTATCAGGAAGGTATCCTCAGTACCAAAACGTCACCAGCATCACCCCTAGCCGAAATAGCTCCGGCCGAACAACCAGGGCAAAGCAGAGGACGGAATGACAGGCGCGCGCGCACGCGCACTTGCATTTGGAGAAATTCTACCAAAATCGGTCAAACCCTCAGAAAGCCCGCCTTGAAGCTGAAAAGGGTCGCCTCAGCGGGAGCGAGACTCCGCCAGAACCCTAGCCGTAGAAGTTGCTCTATCCGCGCCGCCGAAGACCTAGACCTAGACCTAAGTGAGGTTGCGAGGGAAGCTTGGGCTCCTGAGAGCGGAGGGGACCTACCGCGATGATGAGCCAGAGGTGGAGCGGAGCTTGCTCGGCCTTGAGGATGTCGAGGATGTCGGAGGCGTCGGCGGGGAGGTGGTCCAGCGCCACCCGCACCTCCTCCTCCGTCCCCTGCACCGGTATGTACACGCTCGCCATCCCGCCGTCGCTCCCCTCTCTTCCCTTCCCTTCGCCGCCGCCCAGGGGAGAGAAAATCGTATATGACAGGAGAGGAGGAGCAAACACCCACGGGAGGTTGGGCAGCGGCCCATTTACTGCCGCGCGTTTTTTTTTACGGGAATAGCGGTGCGATGTAATGGCCCGGCCCAAATCCCGATTTTTCATCATCGGTTAAATTAACCTTTTTATTTCGGATTTAAGAGTATTATTAATTAGTTTTAAATAAAAACGACAAATAATCTTACGGAAAACCAAAAGGAACATGTACTGTTTTAGAAAATGTTCTTGAAATTTGAAAAAGGATTGACCCTTGTTCACGGAGTTGGACTTTTGTTGACCGAGGTTAAAAAAAAGACTTTTGTTGACCGCCTCATACTTTGTTGATTAGCCATGTAGGATTGTTTATTTATTGGAAAACGTTTAAAACCGGTGCACCGGCCAAAGCGCTCGGCCGGCCTCACGCCAGCCTGGCGATCCTCAGGGTCATGTGTCGCCCACTCTTGCGCATAGGCCCAACCAACCCTTTTTTTAGGGCCCATAACCAAATCCTTATCCATCCAATCACTTTTCTTTGTCTTCCTTGCGCTCTCCCGCAAGCAACTCCTGCTCCTCCGCCATGGCCCTCGCCGGCCCAAGCTCCGCCCACCCTAGAGGACCCTCACCAAAGTTGCTCCATCCCAGGCACACGAGCCCTTGTGCATCCCTGCTCCATTCGTTGCCGATGCTGGGCAGGAAAACGTTGTGTGCAGCCATGGTCGCTACAACGATGAGCTCAGGCGGCTATGGTGCGCGGCTGGAGTGAAACTGATTAAACTAGCATCGCGAGGGGGGTTGTTGCGACCGTTGATGTGAGATGCTGGAACCGGGTGACGAAGGAGCTTCGACCCGTGGCAGAATTTGCTACAACCAAATACGGCGAGGGCATGACCCAGGACGGCGACGACATAGTTTTTGATGCAACCGTCATCAGTTTTTGCTACTACTGATGTCTACAATTGTTACCACCGGCAACGTCATTTGCTACATCCTTCACGATGATGCCGCAACCCCGGCGGTGGCGACAACATTTTTTTACTGCAACCGGCTATGAAAAAAGCTACCACCGGCGAGTTTTTTGCTACAACCATGTACGGATTAGCTGCGACCCGGGTCGGCGGCAACGACATTAGCTGCAACCGTTGTCGGTTTTTGCAACTACCGACATCATTGTTTGCTACATGCTTCACAGCTTAGCTGCGACGTGCGATGACATCAAATTTTGTTGCAACCGTAATTGGCTGTTGGTACTACCAGCGAATTTTTTTGCTACATCCATCAAGGCAGAGTTGCGACCTCCCGACGTCGGCGACGGCGATTTTGCTGCAACCGTAGTCGGGTTTTGCTACGACCGGCGAAGTTTTTTGCTACATCCATTCAACGGCGTGATTGGCTGGTGGGAGTCGTCGACGCAATTCCGTTCAGCGAGCATCAACGGCGAGGGGCGGCGGAGCTACAACCGGAGCCGCTGAGAGCTGAAAACCGTAGGTGCAGCTGTTGCATGCATGGGTCGAGGCAGCGACGAGGACGACCGGCGAGGGTGGGAACCAACGACGAGGACGGCCGGCCAGGGTGGGGACCGGCGACGAGGACCGGCATGTCTTTTTGCTGGAACCAGTCGAGCGCCGGCGACAACAACGACGCGGAGCTGCATCCACAACAAATTTTTGCTACGAAGAACATGTGTTTTTTGCTCGAACCAATCAAGCGTCGGCAACAATGGCGAGGCGGAGCTGCATCCACTGCAAAAATTGCTACGACCAGCATCTGTCTTTGCTGGAACCATTCAAGCGTCGACGATGGCGGCGAGACAAGCGCGGACGGCCAGCGAGCGCGGGCGGCGGAGGGGACAAGCGCGGATGTCACCGATGGCCGGCAGGCGCGGGCGGCGGCGAGCGCAGTCTTCGCCATGGCCGCGAGCTACTGGTCAACGGGCGCGTGAGACGTGGAAGGAGGCACGAGGATGAAGCGTTTTTGCTTAGAGGATAATGTGGGGATAAGATCTTACGGGTATTATTGATCTAATCCAACGCATGCGCGGGGACCGGCCCAAATTTCGGCCGGTCCGCCGGCGCCTATCGTTCGCCTATTTATTTTCCCCCAACACATATAATCTGTTTATTCACACATGCTAAATTAGTGACTTCCTATAAAACCATCTAATGAGGAATGTCATGGTCTTTTACCATCGCGGTAAACCAAATACTCCTCTATCCAAAAATTGTCTTAACGTTGTACTAACTTTACAAAGTTGTATTAAGGTTGAGACACTTATTTTGAGACGGAAGGAGTGGTTAATAAGCTATCAAAATGCCAAACTATACTCTCACTTATAAAGATTACAATGACCCCAATACTTAGACGACTCTATAAGAGAGGTTTTCAAAGCAAGTGACACCAGCTTACTTATTTCTCTGGTCCAAGCATAGTGAGCTAGTAATCATGAAATTAAGTATTTAGAAGATAGCATAGAAAAAAGATAAAAGTTTGGACAGGTTGCCATGTCTAGCCTGTCACGTCCGCTTTTTGATTTTGTTAATCTTATAAACCAACAACAACATACAACTTAGCAACTTATAATCCATGAGTTCCTAAAAGACATGATTACACTTTAAGAAAATGGATTATAGAGGAAGAATTGAATCAACATGAAAAGTACATGATAGGTCATTCGAGAGAGAGCAAAGATTGCCGTGTGCATTTAGTTTTTAGTTGGTAATTACAAATAAAGGTTGTAGCATCTCAACCGTCTGCGTCTTGTCAATGCCTGAGTCAACAACACTCCTCGAATGAATTTCACTCGGCAGGTTAATGGATCCAACTCAAGTCCAGATGAAAAAGAAAGACAGAAGTGGAGTTCATCCTCAAATGGAGACCTTATTCATCCCCAATTAATTGAAGGTCTGGGTTTTTTTGCGGGAAAACATCCAATCTATTCATCTTCAATCATGGTAGTACAACGAACACCAGAAATAATAAAAATTACATCCAGATTCATAGACCACCTGGCGACGACTACAAACACTGAAGCGAGCCGAAGGCGCGCCGCCGTCATCGCCCCTCCCTCACCAGAGTCGAGCAAAACTTGTTGTAGTAGACAGTCGGTAAGTCGTCGTGCTAAGGCCACATAGGACCAGCGCACTAGAACAGCAACCGCCCCCGATGAATAACGTAGATCGGAAGGATCCAACCTGAAGACAAAAACGTAGATGAACGACGAACAGATCTGAGCAAATCCACCAGAAGCAGATCCACTGGAGACACACCTCCACACGCCCACCGACGATGCTAGATGCACCACCGGAACGGGGGCTAGGCGGGGAGAACCATTGCAAGCATCGAGATGGACCTAGAAGGGGGTGAATAGGTATAATTCCAAATTTTAGTTGTTGCTTAGCAATTTTAGGCAATAATGCGGAATATGAGAGTGAGCCTAACAATTGCAAAGGTGATACTAATGCTAGACAAGAGTGTGAAAACAACAAGTATTTAAACAAGCAAGCACAATATAATGTAAGTACAAGCTAAGAGACAAGTAACCACAAGTAGGGAGCTAGGGTTAGGAATAACCACAACTTCAAGAGACGAGGATGTATGCTGATGTTCACTTCCTTGGAGGGAAGCTATGTCACCGTTTAGAGAGGTGGATGTTACCACGAAGGCACACCAACGCCACGAAGGCTCACCATATTCTCTCTTTGAGATATCACCATGAAGGCGATTCTCAACCACTAGTGGTAGACCTTGGGGTGGTCTCCAAACCCTCACAAACTTTTCGGGGGTAATCACAATGAACGATTCCTCGCCGAAGTACTCCTACCGCCTAGGAGTCTCCAACCTCCAAGAGTAACAAGATCCAAGGGGAAAAGCTCAAGACTTGCTCAAATCATGTTTTGCTTCGGTCACGAGAAGGAGAGGGAGTGGATCTTCCTTTTGATTGGAACAACTCTCTCAAACTCACAAAGATCAACTCGGGATCTAGGATTTCGTGGGGAAGCAAGAGAGAGGGAGCATTTGTGTTCTTCACGTGTGTTTTTGAGTGTAGTGGTCATGAAGGAAATATGCCCTAGAGGCAATAATAAAGTTGTTATTTATATTTCCTTATATCATGATAAATGTTTATTATTCATGCTAGAATTGTATTAACCGGAAACTTGATACATGTGTGAATACATAGACAAAACAAAGTGTCCCTAGTATGCCTCTACTAGACTAGCTCGTTAATCAAAGATTGTTAAGTTTCCTGACCATAGACATGTGTTGTCATTTGATGAACGGGATCACATCATTAAAGAATGATGTGATGGACAAGACCCATCCGTTAGCTTAGCATTATGATCGTTGAGTTTTATTGTTATTGCTTTCTTCATGACTTATACATGTTCCTCTGACTATGAGATTATGCAACTCCCGGATACCGGAGGAACACCTTGTGTGCTATCAAACGTCACAACGTAACTGGGTGATTATAAAGATGCTCTACAGGTGTCTCTGAAGGTGTTTGTTGGGTTGGCATAGATCGAGATTGGGATTTGTCACTCCGAGTATCAGAGAGGTATCTCCGGGCCCTCTCGGTAATGCACATCACTATAAGCCTTGCAAGCAATGTGACTAATGAGTTAGTTGCGGGATGATGCATTACGGAACGAGTAAAGAGACTTGCCGGTAACGAGATTGAACTAGGTATGGTCCGACGATCGAATCTCGGGCACGTAACATACCGATGACAAAGGGAACAACGTATGTTGTTATGCGGTTTGACCGATAAAGATCTTCGTAGAATATGTGGGAGCCAATATGAGCATCCAGGTTCCGCTATTGGTTATTTACCGGAGAGGTGTCTCGGTCATGTCTACATAGTTCTCGAACCCGAAGGGTCCGCACGCTTAACGTTCGATGACGATTTGTATTATGAGTTATGTGATTTGATGACCGAAGTTTGTTCGGAGTCCCGGATGAGATCGCGGACATGACGAGGAGTGTCGAAATGGTCGAGACATAAAGATTCATATATTGAAGGTTGCATTTGGATATCAGAATGGTTCCGAGTGGTTCGGGCATTTTTCCGGAGTACCGGGAGGTTACCGGAACCCCCCGGGAGAAGTATTGGGCCTAGTGGGCCTTATTGGAGGAGAGGAGAAAGGGCCACAAGAGAGGGGCGCACCCTCCCCTTGCCCAAACCGAATTGGACTAGGGGAAGGGGCCGTCCCCCCTCTTTCCTCCCCCCTCTCTCTCCCTTCCCTTTCCCTCCGGTGGAAGAAAGGAAAAGGGAGGGGGCGAATCCTACTTGGACTAGGAGTCCAAGTAGGACTCCCCCCTTGGCGCGCCCAACCTGGCTGGCCTCCTCTCTCCCTCCCTCCTTTATATACGTGGCCAGGGGGCACCCCAATAGCACAACAGACAATCTCTTAGCCGTGTGCGGTGCCCCCCTCCACAGTTACACACCTCAGTCATATCGTCGTAGTGCTTAGGCGAAGCCCTGTGCTGGTAACTTCATCATCACCGTCGCCACGCCGTCGTGCTGACGAAACTCTCCCTCGGCCTCAACTGGATCAAGAGCTCGAGGGACGTCATCGAGCTGAACGTGTGCTGAACGCGGAGGTGTCGTACGTTCGGTGCTTGGATCGGTTGGACCGCGAAGACGTTCGACTACATCAACCGCGTTACTAAACGCTTCCGCTTTCGGTCTACGAGGGTACGTGGACACACTCTCCCCGCTCGTTGCTATGCTTCTTCTAGAGAGATCTTGCGTGATCGTAGGAACTTTTTTGAAATACTACGTTCCCCAGTAGTGGTATCAGAGCCAGGTCTTTGCGTAGATGTTATATGCACGAGTAGAACACAAAGAGTTGTGGCTGATAATAGTCATACTGCTTACCAGCAACCTCTTACTTTGATTCGGCGGTATTGTTGGATGAAGCAGCCCGGACCGACATTACATGACCACGTTCATGAGATTGGTTCTACCGACGTGCTTTGCACACAGGTGGCTCGCGGGTGTCTGTTTCTCCAACTTTAGTTGAATCGAGTTTGACTACGCCCGGTCCTTGTTGAAGGTTAAAACAGCACACTTGACGAAAAATTGTTGTGGTTTTGATGTGTAGGTAATAACGGTTCTTGCTAGAAGCCCGTAGTAGCCACGTAAAACTTGCAACAACAAAGTAGAGGACGTCTAACTTGTTTTTGTAGGGCATGTTGTGATGTGATATGGTCAAGACGTGATGAGATATAAATTGTTATATGAGATGATCATGTTTTGTAAAGTTATCGGCAACTGGCAGGAGCCTTATGGTTGTCTCTTTATTGCATAAGATGCAAGTGCCATGTAATTGCTTTACTTTATCGCTATGTGATAGCAATAGTTTCAAAAAGCAATAGTTGGCGAGACGACCATGTGACGACACGTTGATAGAGATCAAGATGATGGAGATCATGGTGTCATGCCGGTGAGGATGGACATCATGACGGTACTTTGGAGCTGGAGATCAAAGGCACAAGATGATGATGGCCATATCATGTCACATATTTTGATTGCATATGATGTTTATCTTTTATGCATCTTATTTTGCTCAGTACGATGGTAGCTTTATAAGATGATCCCTTACTAAAATTTCAAGGTAGAAGTGTTCTCCCTGAGTATGCACCGTTGCGACAGTTCTTCGTGGTGAGACACCACGTGATGATCGGGTGTGATAAGCTCTATGTTCACATACAACGGGTGCAAGCCAATTTTGCACACGCGGAATACTGATAACCCACAAGTATAGGGGATCGCAACAATTTTCGAGGGTAGAGTATTCAACCCAAATTTATTGATTCGACACAAGGGGAGCCAAAGAATATTCTCAAGTATTAGCAGTTGAGTTGTCAATTCAACCACACCTGGATAACTTAATATCTGCAGCAAAGTATTTAGTAGCAAAGTAATATGGAAGTAACGGTAACGATAGCAAAAGTAATATTTTTGGGTTTTGTAGTGGTTGTAACAGTAGCAACGGAAAAGTAAATAAGCGAAGAACAATATGTGAAAAGCTTGTAGGCATTGGATCGGTGATGGAGATTATGCCGGATGCGGTTCATCATGTAACAGTCATAACATAGGGTGACACAGAACTAGCTCCAATTCATCAATGTAATGTAGGCATGTATTCCGAATATAGTCATACGTGCTTATGGAAAAGAACATGCATGACATCTTTTGTCCTACCCTCCCGTGGCAGCGGGGTCCTAGCGGAAACTAAGGGATATTAAAGCCTCCTTTTAATAGAGTACCGGACCAAAGCATTAACACATAGTGAATACATGAACTCCTCAAACTATGGTCATCACCGGGAGTGGTCCCGATTATTGTCACTTCGGGGTTGCCGGATCATAACACATAGTAGGTGACTATAGACTTGCAAGATAGGATCAAGAACTCACATATATTCATGAAAACATAATAGGTTCAGATCTGAAATCATGGCACTCGGGCCCTAGTGACAAGCATTAAGCATAGCAAAGTCATAGCAACATCAATCTCAGAACATAGTGGATACTAGGGATCAAACCCTAACAAAACTAACTCGATTACATGATAAATCTCATCCAACCCATCACCGTCCAGCAAGCCTACGATGGAATTACTCACGCACGGCGGTGAGCATCATGAAATTGGTGATGGAGGATGGTTGATGATGACGACGGCGACGGATTCCCCTCTCCGGAGCCCCGAACGGACTCCAGATCAGCCCTCCCGAGAGAGTTTAGGGCTTGGCGGCGGCTCCGTATCGTAAAACGCGATGAATCTTTCTCTCTGATTTTTTTCTCCCCGAACACGAATATATGGAGTTGGAGTTGAGGTCGGTGGAGCTCCAGGGGGCCCACGAGGCAGGGGGGCGCGCCCCCCACCCTCGTGGACAGGTGGTGGGCCCCCTGGCCTTGATTCTTTCGCCAATATTTTTAATATTTTCCAAAAATAAGTTCCGTGGAGTTTCAGGTCATTCCGAGAACTTTTGTTTCTGCACATAAATAACACCATGGCAATTCTGCTGAAAACAGCGTCAGTCCGGGTTAGTTCCATTCAAATCATGCAAGTTAGAGTCCAAAACAAGGGCAAAAGTGTTTGGAAAAGTAGATACGACGGAGACGTATCAACTCCCCCAAGCTTAAACCTTTGCTTGTCCTCAAGCAATTCAGTTGATAAACTGAAAGTGATAAAGAAAAACTTTTACAAACTCTGTTTGCTCTTGTTGTTGTAAATATGTAAAGCCAGCATTCAAGTTTTCAGCAAAGATTATGACTAACCATATTCACAATAACACTTAGGTCTCATGTTTACTCATATCAATGGCATAATCAACTAGCGAGCAATAATAATAAATCTCGGATGACAACACTTTCTCAAAACAATCATAATATGATATAACAAGATGGTATCTCGCTAGCCCTTTCTGAGACCGCAAAACATAAATGCAGAGCACCTTTAAAGATCAAGGACTGACTAAACATTGTAATTCATGGTAAAAGAGATCCAGTCATAGTCATACCCAATATAAATTAATAGTAATGATGCAAATGACAGCGGTGCTCTCCAGCTGGTGCTTTTTAATAAGAGGGTGATGACTCAACATAAAAGTAAATAGATAGGCCCTTCGCAGAGGGAAGCAGGGATTTGTAGAGGTGCCAGAGCTCGATTTTGAAATAGAGATAAATAATATTTTGAGCGGCATACTTTCATTGTCAACATAACAACCAAGAGATGGCGATATCTTCCATGCTACACACATTATAGGCGGTTCCCAAACAGAATGGTAAAGTTTATACTCCCCCTCCACCAACAAGCATCAATCCATGGCTTGCTCGAAACAACGAGTGCCTCCAACTAACAACAGTCCCGGGGGAGTTTTGTTTGCAATTATTTTGATTTGATTTGCATAAAGCATGGGACTGGGCATCCCGGTGACCAGCCATTTTCTCGTGAGTGAGGAGCGGAGTCCACTCCTCTTGAGAATAACCCGCCTAACATGGAAGATACGGACAACCCTAGTTGATACATGAGCTATTCGAGCATACAAAACAGAATTTCATTTGAAGGTTTAGAGTTTGGCACATACAAATTTACTTGGAACGGCAGGTAGATACCGCATATAGGAAGGTATAGTGGACTCATATGGAATAACTTTGGGGTTTAAGGGATTGGATGCACAAGCAGTATTCCCGCTTAGTACAAGTGAAGGCTAGCAAAAGACTGGGAAGCGACCAACTAGAGAGCGACAACAGTCATGAACATGCATTAAAATTAATAAACATTGAGTGCAAGCATGAGTAGGATATAATCCACCATGAACATAAATATCGTGAAGGCTATGTTGATTTGTTTCAACTACATGTGTGAACATGTGCCAAGTCAAGTCACTTGAATCATTCAAAGGAGGATACCACCCCATCATACCACATCACAACCATTTTAATAGCATGTTGGCACGCAAGGTAAACCATTATAACTCCTAGCTAATTAAGCATGGCATAAGCAACTATAATCTCTAATTGTCATTGCAAACATGTTTATTCATAATAGGCTGAATCAGGAACGATGAACTAATCATATTTACAAAAACAAGAGAGGTCGAGTTCATACCAGCTTCTCTCATCTCAATCAGTCCATCATATTTCGTCATAATTGCCTTTCACTTTCACGACCGAACGATGTGAATAATAATAATAGTGCACGTGCATTGGACTAAGCTGGAATCTGCGCGCATTCAATAAACAGGAGAAGACAAGGCAATATGGGCTCTTGGTTAAATCAACAATAATGCATATAAGAGCCACTTCAACAATTTAATTATGGTCTTCTCCTATCGACCCCCAAAGAAAAGAAAAGAAATAAAACTATTTACACGGGAAAGCTCCCAACAAGCAAAAGAAGAACGGGAAATATTTTTGGGTTTTCTTTTAATTATTACTACTACAACGAGAATGTAAACTAGCTAAAAGCTATTACTAATTTTTTGGTTTTTATTAAGGTTTATCTAACACACAAGAAGAAAGCAAGAAAAAGAAAATAAACTAGCATGGATATTACAATGAAAGAGTATGAGCACCGACATCTAGCAATGAGTGTGTGACATAAATGTAATGTCGGTGAGAAATACGTACTCCCCCAAGCTTAGGCTTTTGGCCTAAGTTGGTTTATTGCCACGGATGGCCTGGCGGATATCCAAAGTTGTAACCGGGGTCGTACTGAGATGCAGCTTCTATTGCTTCCTGAGTTGCAGCGTGGCGGCGAGCTGTCTCCGCCCTCCTCTCGTACTCATCTGCCTCCTCTCTGGTAATAAATATCTTCCTTTTGCCTGATAATCAAAGAAGGCAGGAGCAGGGAGAGTAATATGGACAGCGACGTCTGTCAAAGATTAGTCGGTACTGGAGGGACTGATCGTTCCTCTCAACAAAACGATGATGAACCATAGCATTATAATCTAAATAAGCAGTAGGCAACTCAATATCATCCTCACGTATGGTACACCAAGAAAATTAGCTAGACGGGTTGCATAAATTCCTCCAAAGAAATCTCCATTAAATCTATTATGATGCAACCTACGTGCAACAATGGCTCCCAAATTATAAGTTTTATCTCCTAACACAGCACTCCTAAGAATACTGAGGTCAGGGACACACATGTGACATGCTTCATCCTTACCATTTATGCACCTACCTATGAAGAGAGCAAAATAATGTATAGCAGGAAAATGAATGCTCCCTATGGTAGCTTGTGCTATGTCTCTAGATTCCCCCACAGTTATACTAGCAAGAAAATCTCTAAATTCAGATTTGCGAGGTTCACTAGTACTACCCCATTGTGGAAGTTTGCAAGCAGTGGTAAAATCCTCTAAGTCCATAGTATAAGAATTTTCATAAAGATCAAACAGGACAGTTTGAGAATTGCGTGAAGATGAAAATTAAAACCTCCTCACAAAGGAACTAGTGAGATAGTGGTACTGACGGTACTTTTCTGCCTCGAAGCTCACAAGATCAGCGTTACGCAAATATGCGTTAAATTCTTCCTTGATTCCTGCTCGATCCATGAAGTCCTCTGAAGGCCATTCACAATGCCGCACCGGAGCGTCCCTTGGTGGTTCATCGTCAGCATCACGCATTGCAAGCCTGGGTCCTTGCTTCCTTGAAGAACCACCTTGGTACATTTTCCTAAACATATTTCTTCCTCTGAAAAATTTCTGAAATTTTAGTAACTTCAAATAAAAGTGAACCAAGCTCAACAAAATTGATAGCAACTACTCCTACAAGTGCCTAGAGCCTATATCATGCATTAGAACTACTTGGAACCATATAAATTTGACATGCAAGCTTGAGAACATGGTCACCTAGGCAGCACAAATTTGCAATGAGTAAAGCACTAGAACAAAAACTAATTGGACCAATGGAGGAGTCACATACCAAGGAACAATCCCCCAAAGCAGTTTTGTGAGAGGTGCTTTGAGCAAGGAGATCGAAAATCGCAGCAAAATGAGCTAGAACTCGTGCTTGAGCTGGATGGTGATTTTTTTGGGAGGAAGAAGAAGTGTGTGGGTGCAGGAATAAGTGGAGGGGAGCCACCATGGGCCCACGAGGCAGGGGGGCGCGCCCTGGACCCTCGTGGCCAGGTGCTTGCTCCCCCTGCTGTGTTCTCAGTGCCAGATATTCTCAAATATTCCAGAAAAAATCATATTAAATTGGCAGGGCATTTGGAGAACTTTTATTTTCGGGGTATTTTTATATTGCACGGATAATTCAGAAAACAGACAGAAAAATACTATTTTTACTTTATTTCAACTAAATAACAGAAAGTAAAAGGAGGGTACAGAAGGTTGTGCTTTCTAACTTCATCCATCTCATGCTCATCAAAAGGAATCCACTAACAAGGTTGATCAAGTCTTGTTAACAAACTCATTCCGAATAACATGGAACCGGAGAAATTTCGAATAACACTATGTTACCTCAACGGGGATATGCACATCCCCAATAATAAGAATATCATATTTCTTCTTGACAGTAGGAAGAGGAAATTCAAAACCTCCAAAAATAATCGATGGAATTTTTCCAATAGAATTGATACTGTGGACTTGAGGTTGTTTCCTCGGAAAGTGTACCGTATGCTCATTACCATTAACATGAAAAGTGACATTGCCTTTGTTGCAATCAATAACAGCCCCTGCAGTATTCAAAAAGGGTCTTCCAAGAATAATAGACATACTATCGTCCTCGGGAATATCAAGAATAACAAAGTCCGTTAAAATAGTAACGTTTGCAACCACAACAGGCACATCCTCACAAATACCGACAGGTATAGCAGTTGATTTATCAGCCATTTGCAAAGATATTTCAGTAGGTGTCAACTTATTCAAATCAAGTCTACGATATAAAGAGAGAGGCATAACACTAACACCGGCTCCAAGATCACATAAAGCAGTTTTAACATAGTTTCTTTTAATGGAGCATGGTATAGTGGTACTCCTGGATCTCCAAGTTTCTTAGGTATTCCACCCTTAAAAGTATAATTAGCAAGCATGGTGGAAATTTCAGCTTCCGGTATCTTTCTTTTATTAGTAACAATTTCTTTCATATACTTAGCATAAGGATTCATTTTGAGCATATCAGTTAATCGTATACGCAAAAAGATAGGTCTAATCATTTCAGCAAAGCGCTCAAAATCCTCATCATCCTTTTTCTTGGATGGTTTGGGAGGAAAAGGCATGGGTTTCTGAACCCATGGTTCTCTTTCTTTACCATGCTTCCTAGCAACAAAGTCTCTCTTATCATAACGTTGATTCTTTGATTGTGGGTTATCAAGATCAAGGTTGAGCATCAACATGAACATCATCATTAACATTATCACTAGGTTCATGTTCATTACCAGATTGTGTTTCAGCATCAGAAATAGAAATATCATTTGGATTCTTAGGTGGTTCAGCAATAGGTTCACTAGAAGCATGCAAAGTCCTATCATTTTTCTTTTTCTTCTTTTTAGAAGGACTAGGTGCATCAATATTATTTCTCTGAGAATCTTGCTCAATTCTCTTAGGATGGCCTTCAGGATACAAAGGTTCCTGAGTCATTTTACCAGTTCTAGTAGCCACTCTAACAGCATAATCATTATTCTTACTATTTAATTCATTGAGCAAATCATTCTGAGCTTTAAGTACTTGTTCTACTTGAGTGGTAACCATAGAAGCATGTTTACTAATGAGTTTAAGTTCACCTTTAACTCTAGACATATAATCACCCAAGTGTTCAATCATATAAGCATTTTGTTTTAATTGTCTACCAAAATAAGCATTAAAATCTTCTTGCTTAAGCATAAAGTTATCAAACTCATCCAAACATTGGCTAGCAAACTTAGTAGGAGGGATTTCAGCTTTATCATATCTATAGAGAGAATTTACCTTTACTACCTGTGTCGGGTTATCAAGACCATGAGTTTCTTCAATAGGTGATGAATTAAGATCATATATTTCTTCAACAGGCGGTAAATTAAGACCATGTATTTCTTCAATAGGAGGTAAATTCTTAACATCTTCAGCTTTAATACCCTTTTCTTTCATAGATTTCTTTGCCTCTTGCATATCTTCAGGACTGAGAAATAGAACACCCCTCTTCTTCGGAGTTGGTTTAGGAATAGGCTCAGGAGTTGGCTCAGGAAGTGTCCAATTATTTTCATTTGTCAACATATTATTCAATAGAATTTCAGCTTCATCCGGTGTTCTTTCCCTGAAAACAGAACCAGCACAACTATCCAGGTGGTCTCTGGAAGCATCGGTTAGTCCATTATAAAAGATATCAAGTATTTCATTTTTCTTAAGAGGATGATCAGGCAAAGCATTAAGTAATTGGAGAAGCCTCCCCCAAGCTTGTGGGAGACTCTCTTCTTCAATTTGCACAAAATTATATATGTCCCTTAAAGCAGCTTGTTTCTTATGAGCAGGGAAATATTTAGCAGAGAAGTAATAAATCATATCCTGGGGACTACGCACACAACCAGGATCAAGAGAATTAAACCATATCTTAGCATCACCCTTTAATGAGAACGGAAATATTTTAAGGATATAAAAGTAGCGAGTTCTCTCATCATTAGTGAACAGGGTGGCTATATCATTTAATTTACTAAGATGTGCCACAATAGTTTCAGATTCATAGCCATAAAAAGGATCAGATTCAACCAAAGTAATTATATCAGGATCAATAGAGAATTCATAATCCTTATCAGTAACAAAGATAGGTGAAGTAGCATAAGCAGGATCATATTTCATTCTAGCATTCAGAGTTTTTTGTTTAAGCTTAGCTAATAATTTCTTAAGATCACTTCTATCATTGCAAGCAAGAAAGTCTCTTTTAGTTTCTTCATCCATAACATAGCCCTCGGGTATAACAGGCAACTCATATTTATTGGGAGAGCCTTCATCATCACTATCATCAATATTATCCGTTTCAATAATTTCATTCTTTCTAGCCCTAGCAAGTTGTTCATCAAGAAATTCACCAAGTGGCACAGTAGTATCAAGCATAGAAGTAGTTTCATCATAAGTATCATGCATAGCAGAAGTGGCATCATCAATAATATGCGACATATCAGAATTAATAGCAGAAGCAGGTTTAGGTGTCGCAAGCTTACTCAGAACAGAAGGTGAATCAAGTGCAGAGCTAGATGGCAGTTCCTTACCTCCCCTCGTAGTTGAGGGATAAATTTTTGTTTTCTCGTCTTTCAAGTTCCTCATAGTGACAAGCAGCTATAAATCCCAAGTGACTCAAAGAATAGAGCTATGCTCCCCGGCAACGGCGCCAGAAAATAGTCTTGATAACCCACAAGTATAGGGGATCGCAACAGTTTTCGAGGGTAGAGTATTCAACCCAAATTTATTGATTCGACACAAGGGGAGCCAAAGAATATTCTCAAGTATTAGCAGTTGAGTTGTCAATTCAACCACACCTGGATAACTTAATATCTGCAGCAAAGTATTTAGTAGCAAAGTAATATGGAAGTAACGGTAACGGTAGCAAAAGTAATATTTTTGGGTTTTGTAGTGATTGTAACAGTAGCAACGGAAAAGTAAATAAGCGAAGAACAATATGTGAAAAGCTCGTAGGCATTGGATCGGTGATGGAGAATTATGCCGGATGCGGTTCATCATGTAACAGTCATAACATAGGGTGACACAGAACTAGCTCCAATTCATCAATGTAATGTAGGCATGTATTCCGAATATAGTCATACGTGCTTATGGAAAAGAACTTGCATGACATCTTTTGTCCTACCCTCCCGTGGCAGCGGGGTCCTAGCGGAAACTAAGGGATATTAAGGCCTCCTTTTAATAGAGTACCGGACCAAAGCATTAACACATAGTGAATACATGAACTCCTCAAACTATGGTCATCACCGGGAGTGGTCCCGATTATTGTCACTTCGGGGTTGCCGGATCATAACACATAGTAGGTGACTATAGACTTGCAAGATAGGATCAAGAACTCACATATATTCATGAAAACATAATAGGTTCAGATCTGAAATCATGGCACTCGGGCCCTAGTGACAAGCATTAAGCATAGCAAAGTCATAGCAACATCAATCTCAGAACATAGTGGATACTAGGGATCAAACCCTAACAAAACTAACTCGATTACATGATAAATCTCATCCAACCCATCACCGTCCAGCAAGCCTACGATGGAATTACTCACGCACGGCGGTGAGCATCATGAAATTGGTGATGGAGGATGGTTGATGATGACGACGGCGACGGATTCCCCTCTCCGGAGCCCCGAACGGACTCCAGATCAGCCCTCCCGAGAGAGTTTAGGGCTTGGCGGCGGCTCCGTATCGTAAAACGCGATGAATCTTTCTCTCTGATTTTTTCTCCCCGAACACGAATATATGGAGTTGGAGTTGAGGTCGGTAGAGCTCCAGGGAGCCCACGAGGCAGGGGGCGCGCCCAGGGGGGCAGGCGCGCCCCCACCCTCGTGGACAGGTGGTGGGCCCCCTGGCCTTGATTCTTTCGCCAATATTTTTAATATTTTCCAAAAATAAGTTCCGTGGAGTTTCAGGTCATTCCGAGAACTTTTGTTTCTGCACATAAATAACACCATGGCAATTCTGCTGAAAACAACGTCAGTCCGGGTTAGTTCCATTCAAATCATGCAAGTTAGAGTCCAAAACAATGACAAAAGTGTTTGGAAAAGTAGATACGACGGAGACGTATCAAATACTCGGGTTAAACTTGACGAGCCTAGCATATGCAGATATGGCCTCGGAACACTGAGACCGAAAGGTCGAACATGAATCATATAGTAGATATGATCAACATGGTGATGTTCACTATTGAAAGCTACTCCATCTCACGTGATGATCGGACATGGTTTAGTTGATATGGATCACGTGATCATTTAGATGACTAGAGGGATGTCTATCTAAGTGGGAGTTCTTAAGTAATATGATTAATTAAACTTAAATTTATCATGAACTTAGTCCTGATAGTATTTGCATATCTATGTTGTAGATCAATTGCTCGCGTAGCTTCCCCATTTTTATTTATGATATGTTCCTAGAGAAAAATAAGTTGAAAGATGATAGTAGCAATGATGCGGACTTGGTCCGTGATCTGAGGATTATCCTCATTGCTGCAGAGAAGAATTATGTCCTTGATGCACCGCTAGGTGACAAACCGATTGCAGGAGCAGATGCAGATGTTATGAATGTTTGATAAATCTCGGTATGATGACTACTTGATAGTTTAGTGCACCATGTTTTACGGCTTAGAACTAAGACTTCAAAAATGTTTTGAAATGCCACGGAGCATATGAGATGTTCCAAGAGTTGAAATTGGTATTTCAGACTCATGGCCATGTTAAGAGGTATGAGACCTCTGACAAAGTACTTTGCCTACAAGATGGAGAAGAATAGCTCAGCTAGTGAGCATGTGCTCAGAATGTCTGAGTACTACAATCGCTTGAATCAAGTGGGAGTTAATCTTCCAGATAAGATAGTGATTGACAAAGTTGTCTAGTCACTATCACCAAGTTACTAGAACTTTGTGATGAACTATAATATGCAAGGGATAACGAAAACGATTCCCAAGCTCTTCGCGATGCTGAAATCAGCGAAGGTAGAAATCAAGAAATAGCATCAAGTGTTAATGGTTAACAAGACCACTAGTTTCAAGTAAAAGGTCAAGGGAAAGAAAGGGAACTCAAGAAGAATGGCAAGCAAGTTGCCACTCCCGTGAAGAAGCCCAAAGCTAGACCCAAGCCTAAAACTGAGTGCTTCTACTGCAAAGAAAATGGTCACTGGAAGTGGAACTGCCCTAGATACTTAGCGGATAAGAAGGATGGCAAAGTGAACAAAGGTATATTTGATATACATGTTATTGATGTGTACTTTACTAGTGTTTATAGCAACCCCTCGGTATTTGATACTGGTTCAGTTGCTAAGAGTAGTAACTCGAAACGGGAGTTGTAAAATAAACAGAGACTAGTTAAGGGCGAGGTGATGATGTGTGTTGGAAGTGATTCCAAGGTTGATAAGATCACCCTCGCACACTCCCTTTACCTTCGGGATTAGTGTTGAACCTAAAGTAAATGTTATTTGGTGTTTGCGTTGAGCATGAATATGATTAGATCATGTTTATTGCAATACGGTTATTCATTTTTAAGTCAAAGAATAATTGTTGTTCTATTTACATGAATAAAACCTTCTATGGTCATACACTTAATATAAATGGTTTATTGAATCTCGATCGTAGTGATACACATATTCATAATATTGATGCCAAAAGATGCAAAGTTGATAATGATAGTGCAACATACTTGTGGCACTGTCATTTAGGTCATATTGGTGTAAGACGCATGAAGAAACTCCATGCGGATGGACTTTTGGAATCACTTGATTATGAATCATTTGATGCTTGCGAACCATGCCTCATGGGCAAGATGACTAATACTCCGTTCTCCGGAACAATGGAGCGAGCCACTGACTTATTGGAAATAATACATACCGATGTATGCGGTCCGATGAGTATTGAGGCTCGCGGTGGGTATCGTTATTTTCTGACCTTCACAGATGATTTGAGTAGATATGGGTATATCTACTTGATGAAACACAAGTCTGAAACATTTGAAAAGTTCAAAGAATTTCAGAGTGAAGTAGAGAATCATCGTAACAAGAAAATAAAGTTTCTACGATCTGATCGCAGAGACGAATATTTGAGTTACGAGTTTGGTCTTCATTTGAAACAATGTGGAATAGTTTCGCAACTCATGCCACCTGGAACACCACAGCATAATGGTGTGTCCAAATGTTGTAGCCGTACTTTATTAGATATGGTGCGATCTATGATGTCTCTTACCGATTTACCACTATCGTTTTGGGGTTATGCATTAGAGACAGTTGCATTCACGTTAAATAGGGCACCGTCTAAAATCCGTTGAGACGACACCGTATGAACTGTGGTTTAGAAAGAAACCTAAGCTGTCGTTTCTTAAAGTTTGGGGTTGCGATGCTTATGTGAAAAAGTTTCAGCCTGATAAGCTCAAACCCAAATCGGAGAAGTGTGTCTTCATAGGATACCCAAAAGAAACTGTTGGGTACACCTTCTATCACAGATCCGAAGGCAAGATCTTTGTTGCTAAGAGTGGATCCTTTCTAGAGAAGGAGTTTCTCTCGAAAGAAGTGAGTGGGAGGAAAGTAGAACTTGATGAGGTAATTGTACCTTCTCCCGAATTGGAAAGTGGTTCATCACAGAAATCAGTTCCAGTGATGCCTACACCAATTAGTGAGGAAGCTAATGATAATGATCATGAAACTTCAGATCAAGTTACTACCAAACCTCGTAGGTCAACCAGAGTACGTTCCGCACCAGAGTGGTACGGTAAGTAGTTCTGGAAGTCATGTTACTAGACCATGATGAACCTACAAACTATGACGAGGCGATGATGAGCCTAGATTCCGCGAAATGGCTTGAGGCTATGAAATCTGAGATGGGATCCATCTATAAGAACAAAGTGTGGACTTTGGTGGACTTGCCCGATGATCGGCGAGCCATAAAGAATAAATGGATCTTCAAGAAGAAGACGGACACTGATAGTAGTGTTACTATCTACAAAGCTCGAATTATCGAAAAAGGTTTTCGACCAGTTCAAGGTGTTGAATACGATGAGATTTTCTCACTTGTATCGATGCTTAAGTCTGTCCGAATCATGTTAGCAATTGTCACATTTTATGAAATCTGGTAGATGGATGTCAAAACTGCATTCCTTAATGGATTTCTTAAAGAAGAGTTGTATATGATGCAACAAGAAGGTTTTGTCAATCCTAAAGGTGCTAACAAAATGTGCAAACTCCAGCGATCCATCTATGGACTGGTGCAAGCATCTCGGAGTTGGAATATACGCTTTGATGAGTTGATCAAAGCATATAGTTTTATACAGACTTGCGGTGAACCTGTATTTACAAGAAAGTGAGTGGGAGCACTACAACCTTTCTGATAAGTATATGTAAATGACATATTGTCGATCGGAAATGATGTAGAATTTTCTAGAAAGCATAAATGAGTGTTTGAAAGGATTTTTTCAAAGTAAGGCCTCGGTGAAGCTGCTTTCAAATTGAGCATCAAGATCTATAGAGATAGATCAAGACGCTTGATAAGATTTTTTCAATGAGTATATACCTTGACAAGATTTTGAAGTAGTTCAAAATCGAACAGTCAAAGAAGGAGTTCTTGCCTATGTTGCAAGGTGTGAAGTTGAGTAAGACTCAAAACCCGACCACGGGAGAAAATAGAAAGAGAATGAAAGTCATTCCCTATGCCTAAGTCATAGGTTCTATAAAGTATGCTATGCTGTGTACCAGACCTATTGTGTACGTCACCATGAGTTTGGCAAGAGGGTACTATAAAAATGTCGGAACCACTCGAAACCATTCCGATGTCCAAATGCAACCTTCCAATATATTAATATTTATGTCTCGATCATTTCGAGACTCCTCGTCATGTCCGTGATCACATCCGGGACTCCGAACAACCTTTGGTACATCAAAACACATAAACTCATAATACCGATCGTCACAAAACGTTAAGCGTGCGGAGCCTACGGGTTCGAGAACTATGTAGACATGTCCGAGACTCATCTCCGGTCAATAACCAATAGCGGAACCTGGATGCTCATATTGGTTCCTACATATTCTACGAAGATCTTTATCGGTCAAACCGCACAACAACATACGTTGTTCCCTCTGTCATCGGTATGCTACTTGCCCGAGATTCGATCATTGGTATCTCAATACCTAGTTCAATCTCGTTACCGGCAAGTCTCTTTACTCGTTCCGTAATGCATCATCCTGTAACTAACTCATTAGTCACATTGCTTGCAAGGCTTATAGTGATGTGCATTACCGAGAGGGTCCAGGGATACCTCTCCGACAATTGGAGTGACAAATCCTAATCTCGATCTATGCCAACTCAACAAATACCATCGGAGACACCTGTAGAGCATCTTTATAATCACCCAGTTACGTTGTGACGTTTGATAGCACACAAAGTGTTCCTCCGGTATTCGGGAGTTGCATAATCTCATAGTCATAGGAACATGTATAAGTCATGAAGAAAGCAATAGCAATGTACTAAACGATCAAATGCTAAGCTAACGGAATGGGTCAAGTCAATCACATCATTCTCTAATGATGTGATCCCGTTCATCAAATGACAACTCATGTCTATGGCTAGGAAGCTTAACCATCTTTGATTAATGAGCTAGTCAAGTAGATGCATACTACTGACACTCTGTTTGTCTATGTATTCACACATGTACTAAGTTTCCGGTTAATACAATTCTAGCATGAATAATAAACATTTATCATGATATAAGGAAATATAAATAACAACTTTATTATTGCCTCTAGGGCATATTTCCTTCAGTCTCCTACTTGCACTAGAGTCAATAATCTAGATTACATAGTAATGATTCTAACACCCATGGAGCCTTGGTGCTGATCATGTTTTGCTCGTGAGAGAGGCTTAGTCAGCGGGTCTGCAACATTCAGATCCGTATGTATCTTGCAAATCTCTATGTCTCCCTTCTTGACTTGATCGCGGATGGAATTGAAGCGTCTCTTGATGTGCTTGGTTCTCTTGTGAAATCTGGATTCCTTTGCCAAGGCAATTGCACCAGTATTGTCACAAAAGATTTTCATTGGACCCAATGCACTAGGTACGACACCTAGATCGGTTATGAACTCCTTCATCCAGATTCCTTCATTTGCTGCTTCCGAAGCAGCTATGTACCCCGCTTCACACGTAGATCCCGCCACGACACTTTGCTTAGAACTGCACCAACTGACAGCTCCACCGTTCAATATAAATACGTATCCAGTTTGTGACCTAGAGTCATCCGGATCAGTGTCAAAGCTTGCATCGACGTAACCATTTACGACGAGCTCTTTGTCACCTCCATAAACGAGAAACATATCCTTAGTCCTTTTCAAGTATTTCAGGATGTTCTTGACCGCTGTCCAGTGATCCACTCCTGGATTACTTTGGTACCTCCCTGCTAAACTAATAGCAAGGCACACATCAGGTCTGGTACACAGCATTGCATACATGATAGAGCCTATGGCTGAAGCATAGGGAACAACTTTCATTTTCTCTCTATCTTTTGCAGTGGTCGGGCATTGAGTCTAACTCAACTTCACACCTTGTAACACAGGCAAGAACCCTTTTTTTGCTTGATCCATTTTGAACTTCTTCAAAACTTTATCAAGGTATGTGCTTTGTGAAAGTCCAATTAAGCGTCTTGATCTATCTCTATAGATCTTGATGCCCAATATATAAGCAGCTTCACCGAGGTCTTTCATTGAAAAACTCTTGTTCAAGTATCCTTTTATGCTATCCAGAAATTCTATATCATTTCCAATCAGCAATATGTCATCCACATATAATATTAGAACTGCTACAGAGCTCCCACTCACTTTCTTGTAAATACAGGCTTCTCCAAAAGTCTGTATAAAACCATATACTTTGATCACACTATCAAAGCATTTATTCCAACTCCGAGATGCTTGCACCAGTCAATAAATGGATCGCTGGAGCTTGCACACTTTGTTAGCATCCTTTGGATTGATAAAACCTTCAGGTTGCATCATATACAACTCTTCTTCCAAAAATCCATTCAGGAATGCAGTCTTTACATCCATTTGCCAAATTTCATAATCATAAAATGCGGCAATTGCTAACATGATTCAAACGGACTTAAGCATCGCTACGGGTGAGAAGGTCTCATCGTAGTCAACTCCTTGAACTTGTCAAAAACCTTTCGCAACAAGTCGAGCTTTGTAGACAGTAACATTACCATCAGCGTCAGTCTTCCTCTTAAAGATCCATTTATTCTCTATGGCTTGCCGATCATCGGGCAAGTCCACCAAAGTCCACACTTTGTTCTCATACATGGACCCCATCTCAGATTTCATGGCCTCAAGCCATTTTGCGGAATCTGGGCTCATCATCGCTTCCTCATAGTTCGTAGGTTCGTCATGGTCAAGTAATATGACCTCCAGAACAGGATTACCGTACCACCCTGGTGCGGATCTTACTCTGGTTGACCTACGAGGTTCGGTAGTAACTTGATCTGAAGTTACATGATCATCATCATTAGCTTCCTCACTAATTGGTGTAGGAACCACAGGAACTGATTTCTGTGATGAACTACTTTCTAATAAGGGAGCAGGAACAGTTACCTCATCAAGTTCTACTTTCCTCCCACTCACTTCTTTCGAGAGAAACTCCTTCTCTAGAAAGGATCCATTCTTAGCAACAAATGTCTTGCCTTCGGATCTGTGATAGAAGGTGTACCCAACAGTCTCCTTTGGGTATCCTATGAAGACACATTCTTCCGATTTGGGTTCGAGCTTATCAGGTTGAAGCTTTTGCACATAAGCAACGCAGCCCCAAACTTTAAGAAACAACAACTTTGGTTTCTTGCCAAACCACAGTTCATAAGGTGTTGTCTCAACGGATTTAGACGGTGCCCTATTTAACGTGAATGAGGCCGTCTCTAAAGCATAACCCCAAAACGATAGGGGTAAATCAGTAAGAGACATCATACATCGCACCATATCTAATAAAGTGCGGTTACAACGTACGGATACACCATTACGCTGTGGTGTTCCAGGTGGCGTGAGTTGCGAAACTATTCCGCATTGTTTCAAACGAAGACCAAACTCGTAACTCAAATATTCTCCTCCACGATCAGATCGTAGAAACTTTATTTTCTTGTTACGATGATTTTCTACTTCACTATGAAATTCTTTGAACTTTTCAAATGTTTCAGACTTATGTTCATCAAGTAGATATACCCATATCTGCTTAAATCATCTGTGAAGGTGAGAAAATAATGATACCCGCCGCGAGCCTCAATATTCATCGGACCACATACATCAGTATGTATGATTTCCAACAAATCTGTTGCTCGCTCCATTGTTCTGGAGAACGGAGTTTTAGTCATCTTGCCCATGAGCATGGTTCACAAGTACCAAGTGATTCCAAAAGTCCATCAGAATGGAGCTTCTTCATGAGCTTTACACCAATATGACCCAAACGGCAGTGCCACAAATAAGTTGCACTATCATTATCAACTCTGCATCTCTTGGCTTCAATATTATGAATATGTGTGTCACTACTATCGAGATTCAACAAAAATAGACCACTCTTTAAGGGTGCATGGCCATAAAAGATATTACTCATATAAATAGAACAGCCATTATTCTCTGATTTAAATGAATAACCATCTCGCATCAAACAAGATCCAGATATAATGTCCATGCTTAACGCTGGCACCAAATAACAATTATTCAGGTCTAAAACTAATCCCGAAGGTATATGTAGAGGTAGTGTGCCGACGGCGATCACATCGACTTTGGAACCATTTCCCACGCGCATCGTCACCTCGTCCTTAGCCAATCTTCGCTTAATCCGTAGTCCCTGTTTTGAGTTGCAAATATTAGCAACAGAACCAATATCAAATACCCAGGTACTACTGCGAGCATTAGTAAGGTACACATCAATAACATGTATATCACATATACCTTTGTTCACCTTGCCATCCTTCTTATCCGCCAAATACTTGGGGCAGTTCCGCTTCCAGTGACCAGTCCCTTTGAAGTAGAAGCACTCAGTCTCAGGCTTAGGTCCAGACTTGGGCTTCTTCACTTGAGCAACAACTTGCTTGCCGTTCTTCTTGAAGTTCCCCCTCTTCCCTTTATCCTTTTTCTTGAAACTGGTGGTCTTGTTGATCATCAACACTTGATGCTCTTTCTTGATTTCTACCTCCGCAGCCTTTAGCATTGCGAAGAGCTCGGGAATTGTCTTATCCATCCCTTGCATATTATAGTTCATCACAAAGCTCTTGTAGCTTGGTGGCAGTGATTGAAGAATTCTGTTAATGACACTTTCATCAGGAAGATTAACTCCCAGTTGAATCAAGTGATTGTTATACCCAGACATTTTGAGTATATGCTCACTGACAGAACTATTCTCCTCCATTTTGCAGCTGTAGAACTTATTGGAGACTTCATTTCTCTTAATCCGGGCATTTGCTTGAAATATTAACTTCAACTCTTGGAACATCTCATATGCTCCATGACGTTCAAAACGTCGTTGAAGTCCCGGTTCTAAGCCGTAAAGCATGACACACTGAACTATCGAGTAGTCATCAGCTTTGCTCTACCAGACGTTCATAACATCTGGCGTTGCTCCTGCAGTGGGTTTGGCACCTAGCAGTGCTTCCAGGACGTAATTCTTCTGTGCAGCAATGAGGATAATCCTCAAGTTACGGACCCAGTCCGTGTAATTGCTACCATCATCTTTCAACTTAGCTTTCTCTAGGAACGCATTAAAATTCAATGGAACAACAACACGGGCCATTTATCTACAACAACATAGCCATGCAAAATACTATCAGGTACTAAGTTCATGATAAATTAAAGTTCAATTAATCATATTACTTAAGAACTTCCACTTAGATAGACATCCCTCTAATCATCTAAGTGATCACGTGATCCAAATCAACTAAACCATGTCCGATCATCACGTGAGATGGAGTAGTTTTCAATGGTGAACATCACTATGTTGATCATATCTACTATATGATTCACGTTTGACATTTCGGTCTCAGTGTTCCGAGGCCATATCTGCATATGCTAGGCTCGTCAAGTTTAACCCGAGTATTCCGCGTGTGCAAAACTGGCTTGCACCCGTTGTATGTGAACGTAGAGCTTATCACACCCGATCATCACGTGGTGTCTCGGCACGACGAACTTTCGCAACGGTGCATACTCAGGAAGAACACTTGTACCTTGAAATTTAGTGAGAGATCATCTTATAATGCTACTGCCGAACTAAGCAAAATAAGATGCATAAAGGATAAACATCACATGCAATCAATATAAGTGATATGATATGGCCATCATCATCTTGTGCCTTTGATCTCCATCTCCAAAGCACCGTCATGATCACCATCGTCACCGGCTTGACACCTTGATCTCCATCGAAGCATCGTTGTCGTCTTGCCAACTATTGCTTCTACGACTATCGCTACCGCTTAGTGATAAGGTAAAGCAATTGCATGGCGATTGCATTTCATACAATAAAGCGACAACCATATGGCTCCTGCCAGTTGCCGATAACTCTGTTACAAAACATGATCATCTCATACAATAAAATTTAGCATCATGTCTTGACCATATCACATCACAACATGCCCTGCAAAAACAAGTTAGACGTCCTCTACTTTGTTGTTGCAAGTTTTACGTGGCTGCTACGGGCTGAGCAAGAACCGTTCTTACCTACGCATCAAAACCACAATGATTTTTTGTCAAGTGTGCTGTTTTAACCTTCAACAAGGACCGGGCGTAGCCACACTCGATTCAACTAAAGTTGGAGAAACTGACACCTGCCAGCCACCTGTGTGTGAAGCACGTTGTCGGTGTCAAAACCGGCGTATCTCGGGTAGGGGGTCCCGAACTATGCGTCTAAGGTCGATAGTAACAGGAGGCGGGGGACACGATGTTTACCCAGGTTCGGGCCCTCTCTATGGAGGTAATACCCTACCTCCTGCTTGATGAATATGAGTGTTACAAGAGTTGATCTACCACGAGATCGTAATGGCTAAACCCTAGAAGCCTAGCCTGTATGACTATGGTAATGAGTATATCCTTTTCGGACTACATCCTCTGGTTTATATAGACACCGGGGGGATCTAGGGTTACATGGAGTCGGTTACATAAGAAGGAATCTTCATAGTTGGTCGCCAAGCTTGCCTTCCACGCCAAGGAGAGTCCAATCCGGACACGGGTACATTCTTCGGCCTTCATGTCTTCACAACCCATCAGTCCGACCCATGGATAACAGGCCGGACGCCCGAGGACCCCTTAATCCAGGACTCCCTCAGTAGCCCCAAACCTGGCTTCAATGACGAGGAGTCCGGCGCGCAGATTGTCTTCGACATTGCAAGGCGGGTTCTCCCTTTTCCGAACTCCAAGATAGTCTTCGGTCGCAACGATAGTATCCGGACCTATAACGCGTTCCACACACAACCACGGAGAGAATATAATACTTGCACGAGTCCAATATGCTGACAGCTTTTTATGACATCACGTCTATCCGGTCATAATTTCGAACCATTTTTCGTCTGCCGCTCCATGTTTCGAGACGCGGTTGCCACTGGCACGTCTTGTCGAAGCAGAGATCGTGTCCCCTTATTACGGGATTCTCATCAATGCGGGCGCGGATAACCCAACCGTGCCGCTTGCACAACCCTTGGGAATAGGCGAGTTTAAGGCGAGTGGGGAGGCGCTTGATATTCGCGGCCTTTATAAGGGGATAAGGATTCCCTTTTCTCACCCACGCCCTTTCTCTCCCTCGGCCCTTCCGTCCTTGAGCTCCAGCGCCCAAGCTTTAGCTTTTCCTCGTTCAAGAAAGCACTCCAAACATGTCCGGATCTGGAGCTGGAGGCAAGTGGATGGCCTCCTCTGTCAAGAAGAAGGACATCAAGGAGCTCCGGGAGGCCGGATACCTAGCTAAGGAGATTGCTCACTGCTACCTCTTGAGCACTGCGTTGGTTTTCCCTTGAAGAGGAAAGGGTGATGCAGCAAAGTAGCGTAAGTATTTCCCTCGGTTTTTGAGAACCAAGGTATCAATCCAGTAGGAGGCTACACGCAAGTCCCTCGCACCTACACAAACAAATAAATCCTCGCAACCAACGCGATAAGGGGTTGTCAATCCCTACACGGTCACTTACGAGAGTGAGATCTGATAGATATGATAGGATAATATTTTTGGTATTTTTGTGATAGAGATGCAAAGTAAAATAAACAAAATAAAAACGGCGCCAGAAATAGCTTGTTGTCGGGAGCTTAATATGATGGAAAATAGACCCGGGGGCCATAGGTTTCACTAGTGGCTTCTCTCATGAGCATAAGTATTTTACGGTGGGTAAACAAATTACTGTTGAGCAATTGACAGAATTGAGCATAGTTATGAGAATATCTAGGTATGATCATGTATATAGGCATCACGTCCGAGACAAGTAGACCGACTCCTGCCTGCATCTACTACTATTACTCCACACATCGACCGCTATCCAGCATGCATCTAGAGTATTAAGTTCATAAGAACAGAGTAACGCTTTAAGCAAGATGACATCATGTAGAGGGATAAATTCATGCAATATGATAAAAAAACCATCTTGCTATCCTCGATGGCAACAATACAATACGTGCCTTGCTGCCCCTACTGTCACTGAGAAAGGACACCGCAAGATTGAACCCAAAGCTAAGCACTTCTCCCATTGCAAGAAAGATCAATCTAGTAGGCCAAACCAAACTGATAATTCGAAGAGACTTGCAAAGATAACCAATCATACATAAAAGAATTCAGAAGATTCAAATATTGTTCATAGATAAACTTGATCATAAACCCACAATTCATCGGTCTCAACCAACACACCGCAAAAGAAGATTACATCGAATAGATCTCCACAAGAGAGGGGGAGAACATTGTATTGAGATCCAAAAAGAGAGAAGAAGCCATCTAGCTAATAACTATGGACCCGAAGGTCTGAGCTAAACTACTCACACTTCATCGGAGAGGCTATGGTGTTGATGTAGAAGCCCTCCGTGATCGATGCCTCCTCCGGCGGAGCTCCGGAACAGGCCCCAAGATGGGATCTCGTGGGTACAGAAGGTTGCGGTGGTGGAATTAGGTTTTTGGCTCCGTATCTGATCGTTTGGGGGTACGTAGGTATATATAGGAGGAAGGAGTACGTCGGTGGAGCAACGTGGGGCCCATGAGGGTGGAGGGCGCGCCTAGGGGGGTAGGCGCGCCCCCTACCTCGTGGCTTCCTGCTTGATTTCTTGACGTAGGGTCCAAGTCCTCTGGATCATGTTCGTCCCAAAAATCACGTTCCCGAAGGTTTCATTCCGTTTGGACTCCGTTTGATATTCTTTTTCTGCGAAACTCTGAAATAGGCAAAAAAACAGCAATTCTGGGCAGGGCCTCCGGTTAATAGGTTAGTCCCAAAAATAATATAAAAGTGAATAATAAAGCCCAATAATGTCCAAAACAGAAGATAATATAGCATGGAGCAATCAAAAATAATAGATACGTTGGAGACGTATCAAGCATCCCCAAGCTTAATTCCTGCTCGTCCTCGAGTAGGTAAATGATAAAAACAGAATTTTTGATGTGGAATGCTACTTGGCATAATTTCAATGTAATTCTTCTTAATTGTGGTATGAATATTCAGATCCGAAAGATTCAAGATAAAAGTTCATATTGACATAAAAATAATAATACTTCAAGCATACTAACTAAGCAATTATGTCCTCTCAAAATAACATGGCCAAAGAAAGTTCATCCCTACAAAATCATATAGTTTAGTCATGCTCCATTTTTGTCACACAGGAATGCTCTCATCATGCACAACCCCGATGACAAGCCAAGCAATTGTTTCATACTTTAGTAATCTCAAACTTTTTCAACCTTCACGCAATACATGAGCGTGAGCCATGGATATAGCACTATGGGTGGAATAGAATATGATGATGGGGGTTATGTGGAGAAGACAAAAAAGGAGAAAGTATCACATTAACGAGGCTAATCAATGAGCTATGGATATGCCCATCGATTGATGTTAATGCAAGGAGTAGGGATTGCCATGCAACGGATGCACTAGAGCTATAAATATATGAAAGCTCAACAAAAGAAACTAAGTGGGTGTGCATCCAACTTGCTTGCTCACGAAGACCTAGGGCACTTGAGGAGGCCCATTGTTGGAATATACAAGCCAAGTTCTATAATGAAAAATTCCCACTAGTATATGATAGTGACAAAACAAGAGACTCTCTATCATGAAGATTATGGTGCTACTTTGAAGCACAAGTGTGGTAAAGGATAGTAACATTGTCCCTTCTCTCTTTTTCTCTCATTTTTTGGGCCTTCATTTTTTATGGCCTTTCTATTTTTTTTATTCCTCACTTGGGACAATGCTCTAGAAAATGACGACCATCACACTTCTATTTATTTACAACTCAATGATTACAACTCGATACTAGAACAAAATATGACTCTATATGAATGCCTCTGGCGGTGTACCGGGATATGCAATGAACCAAGAGTGACATGTATGAAAGAATTATGAATGGTGGCTTTGCCACAAATACTATGTCAACTACATGATCATGCAAAGCAATATGACAATGATGAACGTGTCATGATAAACGGAATGGTGGAAAGTTGCATGGCAATATATCTCGGAATGGCTATGGAAATGCCATAATAGGTAGGTATGGTGGCTGTTTTGAGGAAGATATAAGGAGGTTTATATGTGAAAGAGTGTATCATATCACGGGGTTTGGATGCACCGGCGAAGTTTGCACCAACTCTCAATGTGAGAAAGGGCAATGCACGGCACCGAAGAGGCTAGCAATGATGGAAAGGTGAGAGTGCGTATAATCCATGGACTCAACATTAGTCATAAAGAACTCACATAATTATTGCAAAAATCTACAGGTCATCAAAAACCAAGCACTACGCTCATGCTCCTAGGGGGATAGATTGGTAGGAAAAGACCATCGCTCGTCCCCGACCGCCACTCATAAGGAGGACAATCAAAGAACACCTCATGTTTCAAATTTGTTACATAACGTTTACCATACGTGCATGCTACGGGACTTGCAAACTTCAAGACAAGTATTTCTCAAATTCACAACTACTCAACTAGCAGAACTTTGATATCACTACCTCCATGTCTCAAAACAATCATCAAGCATCAATTCTCTTAGTATTCAACACACTCATAAGAAAGTTTTTACTAATCTTGAATACCTAGCATATTAGGATTTTTTAAGAAAATTACCATGCTATTTAAGACTCTCAAAATAATCTAAGTGAAGCATGAGAGATCAATATTTTCTATAAAACAAATCCACCACCGTGCTCTAAAAGATATAAGTGAAGTACTAGAGCAAAAACTATATAACTCAAAAGATATAAGTGAAGCACATAGAGTATTCTAATAATTTCCGAATCATGTGTGTCTCTCTCAAAAGGTGTGTAAAGCAAGGATGATTGTGGTAAACTAAAAAGCAAAGACTCAAATCATACAAGACGCTCCAAGCAAAACACATATCATGTGGTGAATAAAAATATAGCTCCAAGTAAAGTTACCGATGGAAGTAGACGAAAGAGGGGATGCCTTCCGGGGCATCCCCAAGCTTTGGCTTTTTAGGGTCCTTAGATTATCTTGTGGGTGCCATGGGCATCCCCAAGCTTAGGCTCTTGCCACTCCTTGTTCCATAATCCATCAAATCTTTCACCCAAAACTTGAAAACTTCACAACACAAAACTCAGCAGAAAATCTCGTGAGCTCTATTAGCGAAAGAAAACAAAAGACCACTTCAAGGTACTGTAATGAACTCATTATTTATTTATATTGGTGTTAAACCTACTGTATTCCAACTTCTCTATGGTTTATAAACTATTTTACTAGCCATAGATTCATCAAAATAAGCAAACAACACACAAAAAACAGAATCTGTCAAAAACAGAACAGTCTGTAGTAATCTGTAACTAACGCAAACTTCTGGAACTCCAAAAACTCAACCAAAATAGGAAGACCTAGAAAATTTGTTTATTTATCAGCAGCAATTGAAATCAATATTTTATCACGTTCTGGTGATTTTAACAATTATTTTCGTGAACAGAAAGTTTCTGGAATTTTCTGAAAGATGAAATAACTATCATCCAAGAAGATCCTATAGGTTTAACTTGGCACGAACACTAATTAAAACATAAAAACACATCTAACCAGAGGCTAGAACAAGTATTTATTCCTAAACAGAAGCAAAAAGCAAAAAACTAAAAATAAAATTGGGTTGCCTCCCAACAAGCGCTATCATTTAACGCCCCTAGCTAGGCATAAAGGCAAGGATAGATCTAGGTATTGCCATCTTTGGCTTTCAACTTTTTAGCGGAATCAAGCTCGAATCCGGGAGGTTCTTTACGTTTCCCTTCATATTCTGAAATTTTTAGATCTAAAGAATCCAACCGCTTATTGCAAAGAGTAATCAACATATTCATGCAGTGAATATTTCCGCTAACGTTCTTAAGAGGTTCAAGAGACTTCTGTAAAATCTTAGTTACTTCGCAAATTTTTTCAAAAACTTGAGTCTCTTCCTGGGTATGATGAGGCCCCTTTTGTTGAGGTAGTGTTCCCACTATACCTTCTATAACTTCATACGCAATATGGGGATCAATTTCAATAAAATTGCCTTTGGCAACGCAATCCAAGAGTTGTCTATGAGACATATTTAATCCAACACAAAAATTGCGAAGCAAAATTCTCAGGTTCACTTCAAAGGTACAATTACGGTAAGAATCCATTATTCTCACCCAAGCATCTTTTAAGTTTTCTCCTTGTCTTTGTTTGAAGTGAAAGACTTCAAACTCAGGGGACAAAGGAGCGATAATGTTGGAAATATGCCCTAGAGGCAATAATAAATGGTTATTATTATATTTCTTTGTTCATGGTAATTGTCTATTATTCATGCTATAATTGTATTGTCCGGAAATCGTAATACATGTGTGAATACATAGACCACAAAGTGTCCCTAGTAAGCCTCTAGTTGACTAGCTCGTTGATCAACAGATAGTCATGGTTTCCTGGCTATGGACATTGGATGTCATTGATAACGGGATCACATCATTAGGAGAATGGTGTGATGGACAAGGCCCAATCCTAAGCATAGCATAAAAGATCGTGTAGTTTCGTTTGCTAGAGCTTTTCCAATGTCAAGTATCTTTTCCTTAGACCATGAGATCGTGCAACTCCCGGATACCGTAGGAGTGCTTTGGGTGTGCCAAACGTCACAACGTAACTGGGTGACTATAAAGGTGCACTACGGGTATCTCCGAAAGTGTCTGTTGGGTTGGCACGGATCGAGACTGGGATTTGTCACTCCGTGTGACGGAGAGGTATCTCTGGGCCCACTCGGTAATGCATCATCATAATGAGCTCAATGTGACTAAGGCGTTAGTCACGGGATCATGCATTGCGGTACGAGTAAAGAGACTTGCCGGTAACGAGATTGAACAAGGTATTGGGATACCGACGATCGAATCTCGGGCAAGTAACATACCGTTTGACAAAGGGAATTGCATACGGATTGATTGAATCCTCGACACCGTGGTTCATCCGATGAGATCATCATGGAACATGTGGGAGCCAACATGGGTATCCAGATCCCGCTGTTGGTTATTGACCGGAGAGGCGTCTCGGTCATGTCTGCATGTCTCCCGAACCCGTAGGGTCTACACACTTAAGGTTCGGTGACGCTAGGGTTGTAGAGATATATGTGTGCGGAAACCCGAAAGTTTTTCGGAGTCCCGGATGAGATCCTGGACGTCACGAGAGGTTTCGGAATGGTCCGGAGGTGAAGAATTATATATAGGAAGTCCAGTTTCGGCCACCGGGAAAGTTTCGGGGGTTACCGGTATTGTACCGGGACCACCGGAAGGGTCCCGGGGGTCCACCGGGTGGGGCCACCTATCCCGGAGGGCCCCGTGGGCTGAAAGTGGAAGGGAACCAGCCCTTAGTGGGCTGGGGCGCCCCCCTTGGGCCTCCCCCCATGCGCCTAGGGTTGGGAACCCTAGGGGGAGTTCCCCCTTGCCTTGGGGGGCTAGGCACCCCTTCCCCCCTTGTGGCCGCCGCCCCCCTTGAGATCCCATCTCTTGGGGCCAGCGCCCCCCAGGGGGCCTATATAAAGGGGGGAGGGAGGGCAGCAACACACAGCCTTGGGCGCCTCCCTCCTCCCCTGCAACACCTCTCTCTCTCTCTCGCAGAAGCTTGGCAAAGCCCTGCCGAGACCCGCTACATCCACCACCACGCCGTCGTGCTGTTGGATCTCCATCAACCTCTCCTTCCCCCTTGCTGGATCAAGAAGGAGGAGACGTCGCTGCACCGTACGTGTGTTGAACGCGGAGGTGCCGTCCGTTCGGCACTCGGTCATCGGTGATTTGGATCACGGCGAGTACGACTCCGTCATCCACGTTCATTGGAACGCTTCCGCTCGCGATCTACAAGGGTATGTAGATGCACTCCCTTCCCCTCGTTGCTAGTATACTCCATAGATGCATCTTGGTGAGCGTAGGAAAATTTTAAAATTATGCTACGATTCCCAACAGTGGCATCATGAGCCAGGCCTATGCGTAGTTACTATGCACGAGTAGAACACAAAGCAGTTGTGGGCGTTGAGTTTGCCAATTCTTCTTGCCGCTACTAGTCGTTTCTTGTTTCGGGGGCATTGTAGGATGAAGCGGCCCGGACCGACCTTACACGTACGCTTACGTGAGACAGGTTCCACCGATTGACATGCACTAGTTGCATAAGGTGGCTAGCGGGTGTCTGTCTCTCCTACTTTAGTCGGAACGGATTCGATGAAAAGGGTCCTTATGAAGGGTAAATAGAAATTGGCAAATCACGTTGTGGTCATACGTAGGTAAGAAACGTTCTTGCTAGAAACCTACAAACCACGTAAAAACTTGCAACAACAATTAGAGGACGTCTAACTTGTTTTTGCAGCAAGTGCTATGTGATGTGATATGGCCAGAAGATGTGATGAATGATATATGTGATGTATGAGATTGATCATATTCTTGTAATAGGAATCATGACTTGCATGTCGATGAGTATGACAACCGGCAGGAGCCATAGGAGTTGTCTTTATTATTTTGCATGACCTGCGTGTCATTGAATAACGCCATGTAAATTACTTTACTTTGTTGCTAAACGCGTTAGCCATACAAGTAGAAGTAATCGTTGGCGTGACGACTTCATGAAGACACAATGATGGAGATCATGGTGTCATGCCGGTGACGAAGATGATCATGGTGCCCCAAAGATGGAGATCAAAGGAGCATAGTGATATTGGCCATATCATGTCACTATTTGATTGCATGTGATGTTTATCATGTTTTTGCATCTTATTTGCTTAGAACGACGGTAGCAAGTAGGATGATCCCTTATAATAATTTCAAGAAAGTGTTCACCCTAACTGTGCACCGTTGCGAAGGTTCGTTGTTTCGAAGCACCACGTGATGATCGGGTGTGATAGATTCTAACGTTCGAATACAACGGGTGTTGACGAGCCTAGCATGTACAGACATGGCCTCGGAACACACGCAATACACTTAGGTTGACTTGACGAGCCTAGCATGTACAGACATGGCCTCGGAACACGGAGGACCGAAAGGTCGAGCATGAGTCGTATAGAAGATACGATCAACATGGAGATGTTCACCGATCTTGACTAGTCCGTCTCACGTGATGATCGGACACAGCCTAGTTGAATTCGGATCATGTTTCACTTAGATGACTAGAGGGATGTCTATCTGAGTGGGAGTTCATTAAATAATTTAATTATATGAACTTAATTATCATGAACTTAGTCTAAAATCTTTACACTATGTATTGTAGATCAAATGGCCAACGTTGTCCTCAATTTGAACGCGTTCCAAAGAAAACCAAGCTGAAAGATGATGGCAGCAACTATACGGACTGGGTCCGGAACCTGAGGCTCATCCTCATAGTAGCCAAGAAAGATTATGTCTTAGAAGCACCGCTAGGTGAAGCACCAATCCCAGAGAACCAAGACGTTATGAACGCTTGGCAGCAGCGTGCTGATGATTACTCCCTCGTTTAGTGCGGCATGCTTTACAGCTTAGAACCGGGTCTCCAAAAGCGTTTTGAGAAACATGGAGCATATGAGATGTTCGAGGAGCTGAAACTGGTTTTTCAAGCTCATGCCCGGGTCGAGAGATATGAAGTCTCCGACAAGTTCTTCAGCTGTAAAATGGAGGAGAACAGTTCTGTTAGTGAGCACATACTCAGAATGTCTGGGTTGCACAACCGCTTGTCTCAGCTGGGAGTTAATCTCCCGGATGACGCGGTCATTGACAGAATCCTTCAGTCGCTTCCACCAAGCTTCAAGAGCTTTGTGATGAACTACAATATGCAGGGGATGGAAAAGACCATTCCTGAGGTATATTCGATGCTGAAATCAGCGGAGGTGGAAATCAGAAAAGAACATCAAGTGTTGATGGTGAATAAAACCACTAAGTTCAAGAAGGGCAAGGGTAAGAAGAACTTCAAGAAGGACGGCAAGGGAGTTGCCGCGCCCGGTAAACCAGTTACTGGGAAGAAGTCAAAGAATGGACCCAAGCCCGAGACTGAGTGCTTTTATTGCAAGGGAAGTGGTCACTGGAAGCGGAACTGCCCCAAATACTTAGCGGACAAGAAGAAGGCCGGCAACACCCAAGGTATATGTGATATACAAGTAATTGATGTGTACCTTACCAGTACTCGTAGTAGCTCCTGGGTATTTGATATCGGTGCGGTTGCTCATATTTGTAACTCAAAACAGGAACTACGGAATAAACGGAGACTGGCGAAGGACGAGGTGACGATGCGCGTCGGGAATGGTTCCAAGGTCGATGTGATCGCCGTCGGCACGCTACCTCTGCATCTCCCTACGGGATTAGTTTTAAACCTCAATAATTGTTATTTAGTGCCAGCTTTGAGCATGAACACTGTATCTGGATCTTGTTTAATTCGAGATGGCTACTCATTTAAATCCGAGAATAATGGTTGTTCTATTTGTTTGAGAGATATGTTTTATGGTCATGCCCCGCTGGTCAATGATTTATTTTTGATGAATCTCGAACGTGATGTTACACATGTTCATAGTGTGAATACCAAAAGATGCAAAGTTGATAACGATAGTCCCACATACTTGTGGCACTGTCGCCTTGGTCACATTGGTGTCAAGCGCATGAAGAAGCTCCATGCAGATGGACTTTTGGAGTCTCTTGATTATGAATCATTTGACAGGTGCGAACCATGCCTCATGGGTAAGATGACCAAGACTCCGTTCTCCGGAACAATGGAGCGAGCAACCAACTTATTGGAAATCATACATACCGATGTGTGCGGTCCAATGAGTGTTGAGGCTCGCGGAGGATATCGTTATGTTCTCACTCTCACTGATGATTTAAGTAGATATGGGTATGTCTACCTAATGAAACACAAGTCTGAAACCTTTGAAAAGTTCAAGGAATTTCAGAGTGAAGTCGAGAATCAACGTGACAGGAAAATAAAATTCTTACGATCAGATCGTGGTGGAGAATATTTAAGTCACGAATTTGGTACACACTTAAGGAAATGTGGAGTAGTTTCACAACTCACGCCGCCTGGAACACCTCAGAGAAATGGTGTGTCCGAACGTCGTAATCGCACTCTATTGGATATGGTGCGATCTATGATGTCTCTTACCGATTTACCGCTCTCATTTTGGGGTTATGCTTTAGAGACTGCCGCATTCACCTTAAATATGGCTCCGTCGAAATCCGTTGAGACGACACCGTATGAATTATGGTTTGGGAAGAAACCTAAGCTGTCGTTTCTAAAAGTTTGGGGATGCGATGCTTATGTCAAGAAACTTCAACCTGAAAAGCTCGAACCCAAGTCGGAAAAATGCGTCTTCATAGGATACCCTAAGGAAACTATTGGGTATACCTTCTACCTTAGATCCGAGGGCAAGATCTTCGTTGCCAAGAACGGGTCCTTTCTAGAGAAGGAGTTTCTCTCGAAAGAATTGAGTGGGAGGAAAGTGGAACTTGATGAGGTGATAGTCACCCCTTCCGAACCGGAAAGTAGTGCAGCACGGAAAAATGTTCCTGTGGTGCCTACACCGACTAGGGAGGAAGTTAATGATGATGATCATGAAGCTTCAGATCAAGTTACTAAACTTCATAGGTCCACAAGGACACGTTCCGCACCAGAGTGGTACGGCAACCCTGTCCTGGAAATCATGTTGTTAGACAACAGTGAACCTTTGAACTATGAAGAAGCGATGGCGGGCCCGGATTCCGACAAATGGCTAGAAGCCATGAAATCCGAGATAGGATCCATGTATGAAAATGAAGTATGGACTTTGACTGACTTGCCCGATGATCGGCGAGCCATAGAAAACAAATGGATCTTTAAGAAGAAGACGGACGTGGATGGTAATGTTACCATCTACAAAGCTCGACTTGTCACTAAGGGTTATCGACAAGTTCAAGGGGTTGACTACGATGAGACTTTCTCACCCGTAGCGAAGCTGAAGTCCGGCCGAATCATGTTAGCAATTGCCGCATACTATGATTATGAGATATGGCAGATGGACGTCAAAACGTCATTCCTTAACGGCTTCCTTAAGGAAGAGTTGTATATGATGCAGCCGGAAGGTTTTGTCGATCCTAAGAATGCTAACAAAGTATGCAAGCTCCAATGCTCAATCTATGGGCTGGTGCAAGCATCTCGGAGTTGGAACATTCGCTTTGATGAGATGATCAAAGCGTTTGGGTTTACACAGACTTATGGAGAAGCCTGTGTTTACAAGAAAGTGAGTGGGAGCTCTGTAGCATTTCTCATATTATATGTGGATGACATACTATTGATGGGAAATGATATAGAATTCTTGGAAAGTATAAAGGCCTATTTGAATAAGTGTTTTTCAATGAAGGACCTTGGAGAAGCTGCTTATATATTAGGCATCAAGATCTATAGAGATAGATCAAGACGCCTCATTGGTCTTTCACAGAGTACATACCTTGACAAGATATTGAAGAAGTTCAATATGGATCAGTCCAAGAAGGGGTTCTTGCCTGTATTGCAAGGTGTGCAGTTGAGCACGGCTCAATGCCCGACCACGGCAGAAGATATAGAAGAGATGAGTGTCATCCCCTATGCCTCGGCCATAGGGTCTATTATGTATGCCATGCTGTGTACCAGACCTGATGTAAACCTTGCCGTAAGTTTGGTAGGAAGGTACCAAAGTAATCCCGGCAAGGAACACTGGACAGCGGTCAAGAATATCCTGAAGTACCTGAAAAGGACTAAGGATATGTTTCTCGTTTATGGAGGTGACGAAGAGCTCGTCGTAAAGGGTTACGTCGACGCTAGCTTCGACACAGATCTGGATGACTCGAAGTCACAGACCGGATACGTGTATATTTTGAATGGAGGAGCAGTAAGCTGGTGCAGTTGCAAGCAAAGCGTCGTGGCGGGATCTACATGTGAAGCGGAGTACATGGCAGCCTCGGAGGCAGCACAGGAAGCAGTCTGGATGAAGGAGTTCATTACCGACCTAGGGGTGATTCCCAATGCGTCGGGCCCAATGACTCTCTTCTGTGACAACACTGGAGCTATTGCCCTTGCGAAGGAGCCCAGGTTTCACAGGAAGACCAGGCATATCAAGCGTCGCTTCAACTCCATTCGTGAAAGTGTTCAAAATGGAGACATAGATATTTGTAAAGTACACACGGACCTGAATGTAGCAGATCCGTTGACTAAACCTCTCCCTAGGGCAAAACATGATCAACACCAGGACGCAATGGGTGTTCGATTCATCACAATGTAACTAGATTATTGACTCTAGTGCAAGTGGGAGACTGTTGGAAATATGCCCTAGAGGCAATAATAAATGGTTATTATTATATTTCTTTGTTCATGGTAATTGTCTATTATTCATGCTATAATTGTATTGTCCGGAAATCGTAATACATGTGTGAATACATAGACCACAAAGTGTCCCTAGTAAGCCTCTAGTTGACTAGCTCGTTGATCAACAGATAGTCATGGTTTCCTGGCTATGGACATTGGATGTCATTGATAACGGGATCACATCATTAGGAGAATGATGTGATGGACAAGACCCAATCCTAAGCATAGCATAAAAGATCGTGTAGTTTCGTTTGCTAGAGCTTTTCCAATGTCAAGTATCTTTTCCTTAGACCATGAGATCGTGCAACTCCCGGATACCGTAGGAGTGCTTTGGGTGTGCCAAACGTCACAACGTAACTGGGTGACTATAAAGGTGCACTACGGGTATCTCCGAAAGTGTCTGTTGGGTTGGCACGGATCGAGACTGGGATTTGTCACTCCGTGTGACGGAGAGGTATCTCTGGGACCACTCGGTAATGCATCATCATAATGAGCTCAATGTGACTAAGGCGTTAGTCACGGGATCATGCATTGCGGTACGAGTAAAGAGACTTGCCGGTAACGAGATTGAACAAGGTATTGGGATACCGACGATCGAATCTCGGGCAAGTAACATACCGTTTGACAAAGGGAATTGCATACGGATTGATTGAATCCTCGACACCGTGGTTCATCCGATGAGATCATCGTGGAACATGTGGGAGCCAACATGGGTATCCAGATCCCGCTGTTGGTTATTGACCGGAGAGGCGTCTCGGTCATGTCTGCATGTCTCCCGAACCCGTAGGGTCTACACACTTAAGGTTCGGTGACGCTAGGGTTGTAGAGATATATGTGTGCGGAAACCCGAAAGTTGTTCGGAGTCCCGGATGAGATCCCGGACGTCACGAGAGGTTCCGGAATGGTCCGGAGGTGAAGAATTATATATAGGAAGTCCAGTTTCGGCCACCGGGAAAGTTTCGGGGGTTACCGGTATTGTACCGGGACCACCGGAAGGGTCGCGGGGGTCCACCGGGTGGGGCCACCTATCCCGGAGGGCCCCGTGGGCTGAAAGTGGAAGGGAACCAGCCCTTAGTGGGCTGGGGCGCCCCCCTTGGGCCTCCCCCCATGCGCCTAGGGTTGGGAACCCTAGGGGGGAGTTCCCCCTTGCCTTGGGGGGCAAGGCACCCCTTCCCCCCCTTGTGGCCGCCGCCCCCCCTTGAGATCCCATCTCTTGGGGCCGGCGCCCCCCCAGGGGGCCTATATAAAGGGGGGGAGGGAGGGCAGCAACACACAGCCTTGGGCGCCTCCCTCCTCCCCTGCAACACCTCTCTCTCTCTCTCGCAGAAGCTTGGCAAAGCCCTGCCGAGACCCGCTACATCCACCACCACGCCGTCGTGCTGTTGGATCTCCATCAACCTCTCCTTCCCCCTTGCTAGATCAAGAAGGAGGAGACGTCGCTGCACCGTACGTGTGTTGAACGCGGAGGTGCCGTCCGTTCGGCACTCGGTCATCGGTGATTTGGATCACGGCGAGTACGACTCCGTCATCCACGTTCATTGGAACGCTTCCGCTCGCGATCTACAAGGGTATGTAGATGCACTCCCTTCCCCTCGTTGCTAGTATACTCCATAGATGCATCTTGGTGAGCGTAGGAAAATTTTAAAATTATGCTACGATTCCCAACAGATAAGGGACTAGCCATAACGACGAGCAAACGGAAAAGAGGCGAACGGAAAAGAGAGGGCGAATAAAACGACAAGGGTGAAGTGGGGGAGAGGAAAACGAGAGGCAAATGGAAAATAATGTAATGCGGGAGATAAGGGTTTGTGATGGGTACTTGGTATGTTGACTTTTGCATAGACCTCCCCGGCAACGGCGCCAGAAATCCTTCTTGCTACCTCTTGAGCACTGCGTTGGTTTTCCCTTGAAGAGGAAAGGGTGATGCAGCAAAGTAGCGTAAGTATTTCCCTCGGTTTTTGAGAACCAAGGTATCAATCCAGTAGGAGGCTACATGCAAGTCCCTCGCACCTACACAAACAAATAAATCCTCGCAACCAATGCGATAAGGGGTTGTCAATCCCTACACGGTCACTTACGAGAGTGAGATCTGATAGATATGATAGGATAATATTTTTTGTATTTTTGTGATAGAGATGCAAAGTAAAAGAAACAAAATAAAAATGGCGCCAGAAATAGCTTGTTGTCGGGAGATTAATATGATGGAAAATAGACCCGGGGCCATAGGTTTCACTAGTGGCTTCTCTCATGAGCATAAGTAGTTTACGGTGGGTGAACAAATTATTGTTGAGCAATTGACAGAATTGAGCATAGTTATGAGAATAACTAGGTATGATCATGTATATAGGCATCACGTCCGAGACTAGTAGACCGACTCCTGCCTGCATCTACTACTATTACTCCACACATCGACCACTATCCATCATGCATCTAGAGTATTAAGTTCATAAGAACAGAGTAACGCTTTAAGCAAGATGACATGATGTAGAGGGATAAATTCATGCAATATGATAAAAAAACCATCTTGCTATCCTCGATGGCAACAATACAATACGTGCCTTGCTGCCCCTACTGTCACTGAGAAAGGACACCGCAAGATTGAACCCAAAACTAAGCACTTCTCCCATTGCAAGAAAGATCAATCTAGTAGGCCAAACCAAACTGATAATTCGAAGAGACTTGCAAAGATAACCAATCATACATAAAAGAATTCAGAAGATTCAAATATTGTTCATAGATAAACTTGATCATAAACCCACAATTCATCGGTCTCAACAAACACACCGCAAAAGAAGATTACATCGAATAGATCTCCACAAGAGAGGGGGAGAACATTGTATTGAGATCCAAAAAGAGAGAAGAAGTCATCTAGCTAATAACTATGGACCCGAAGGTCTGAGGTAAACTACTCACACTTCATCGGAGAGGCTATGGTGTTGATGTAGAAGCCCTCCATGATCGATGCCTCCTCCGGCGGAGCTCCGGAACAGGCCCCAAGATGGGATCTCGTGGGTACAGAAGGTTGCGGCGGTGGAATTAGGTTTTTGGCCCCGTGTCTGATCGTTTGGGGGTACGTAGGTATATATAGGAGGAAGGAGTATGTCGGTGGAGCAACATGGGGCCCACGAGGGTGGAGGGCCCGCCCAGGGGGGTAGGCGCGCCCCCTACCTCGTGGCTTCCTGCTTGATTTCTTGACGTAGGGTCCAAGTCCTCTGGATCATGTTCGTTCCGAAAATCACGTTCCCGAAGGTTTCATTCCGTTTGGACTCCGTTTGATATTCTTTTTCCGCGAAACTCTGAAATAGGCAAAAAAACAGCAATTCTGGGCTGGGCCTCCGGTTAATAGGTTAGTCCCAAAAATAATATAAAAGTGAATAATAAAGCCCAATAATGTCCAAAACAGAAGATAATATAGCATGGAGCAATCAAAAATTATAGATACGTTGGAGACGTATCACTCACCGACTCCCCGCCAAAGGGCAGATTGTCCCTACTCAAGAGCCTCACGAGAGGGTTGTGTTTCTCACACATTTCGTCCGCGGGCTGGGATTCCCTCTCCACCCATTTGTCCGTGGACTGATGTTTTAATATGGGCTGGATTTCCATGACCTAGCTCCCAACTTTATCCTCAATATTTCGGCATTTATCGTCGTTTGCGAGGCCTTTCTCCGTATCCCACCTCACTTTGGCCTATGGCTGAAGACCTTCAATGTGAAGCCGAAGGTGGTGAGCGGCCAACAAGCAGAGTGCGGAGGTGCCATGGTGGGCAAGATGCCCAATGTCACCTGGCCCGAAGGCTCATTCGCGGAGACGGTGAAGGGTGGCAGTCGGGGTGGTTCTACATCACCGAGCCGCGCGACTCTAACCGGGCGACGGCCCCCGAACTCCGATCCGGAATCCTGATGCGGCTCACCTCCTGGCAAGAGAGGGGCCTAACCTGGGGTCCCTCGGACGAGCTGGCCGGGCTCCAGACGTGCGTCCAGAACATGATAGACAGGAAAATCAAGCATGTCAACGTGATCCAGGTCATGCTCGTTCGTCGGGTCCATCCTTGCCAACGCCGGACTTGCCATTTGTGGGAGTATGATCCGGCCAAGCACCAGACGCTACTAGAGCTCTTCGGCACGACGCACGAAGAAATCTGGAAAGTGCTCTTCAAGGCCGGCGAAACGCCACCGCCCACGACCGAAGATCGCGGGCTTAGCTCAAAACGCCAGGCTAATTCGGTAAGTTCTTTAATGTTTTCAAGGTGTACCCTTTACTAGCATATTTTGAGGAAAAGCCTAAGCTTTCCTATCCATGTTTTCAGGCCTGGATCGAGGTAGCAGAGGGGATTAACTGTCCGGCTTCGCTGCCCGAAGACCAAGAATTCCCACTACTGACAAAAATGCTATTTCCAGCACCTTATGAGGTGACAGAGAAGACGGCCAAGAAAGCGGCCAAAGGGGCCAAGAAGGGCCCTCGCCGAAAAGGTGTTTTGGACGTGACGTCTGAAGACGAAGCTCCTTCTTTGTCCGCTGACGACGACGATGAAGAGGAGGAAGAAAACAACTCCCCACCTGAAGTGGGGAGGAAGAGGAGAGCGGCCCCCACGAATCCGGAGGCGAAAGCGCCCAAGAGGGAAAAAAGCTCCTTCACGGATAACTCTGCGTGGGATGTCGATAGCAGTCCGGAGCGACCTCGCCGGACCAAGCCTCGGGCCGCATCGTAAGTATCCGAGTCCAAAAACGTCTGGCCTTCCCGGTTTGTAATATTGATATACTTTAAATCTTGTCATTGCAGTCCGGCACGCGATGGCTCCCCGCGATCCTCGAGAGAGGATTCGCTAGACTCGAAGGAGATGGCTAGCATGTCTCCGCCACCTGCTCATTCTGTCTCGCCCAAGGGTGATGACGAGGTGGTGTCCCAAAAGACCTTCCCAGACCGGGGGGAGGTTCCGGAGATCGTCGGGGTGGAGCCCCAGGATGACTCCTCGGCTGCCGGACACATGGGGGAAAAGCCCCCATGGGGACTGGTGACGGGGCCCGAGTTCCCTTCGGCTCTCGGCCGGATACCATTCCGGAGACCTACATGGCTCCGGAGTCCAGCGAACGGCCTTCCCCGAAAGGAGGAGATGTGCCTGTTCTGCCGGTGACCTCTGTCCAACCAGAGGCACCGGATAATCTGCTGGAGGCGCTATGAGGCGCCTCCATTGTGCATGAACACCGTGCCCTCATGGGCACGGTGATCGAGAAGGTTCAGTTCGTCAAGAGCGGACTGGACGAAGCCTACACTAGCCTTCTAACGGGATTTGAGGTAAGTAGTGTGATTATAGGAAGAATATCACAGTGTAGACAGTAGCCCTTGATGCGCTGTTCGGTGTTTGGAAAGAAAAAGCCGAACAGAGGATCAAAAATAATTTTCGTAGGAGTCTAACATACGGTGTCTATGTGAATAAGCAGGTATCGCTGCAGGCTGCTACCACTCATGCTGCGGAGGTCTCCGGACTGAAGCAGAAACTGGAGTGGGCCGAGGAGGAGCTCGGCCTCGTGAGGAAGCGGCTGGAGGATAGCCAAGGTATGCAGTAACCTGCGGGTACATTTAAGAAAAATGAATAGTCCGTCCGGACTAAAGTGTCATCAACTTTATTAGGGACCACGACCGAGGTGGCAGCCCTCAAGAAGGCGTTAGCCAAGGCCGAGGACAAAGCGGCCAAGGAACGCGCCGCGCGCAAGAAGCACGAGGCCCGGGTTAGCAAGGCGCAGCAGGAGCTCCAGGACGCGGTCAAGAGGTTTGAGTCCTTGGAGCGCGATTGTAAGGCGCAAGAGTCCGAACTTGCGAAGGCCTGCCAGAGCGCACAAGATGCATGAGCCGAAGCCCAGAGCACCCTCCAGGAAATTCAGGCGGCCAAGAAGATTGCGGCGGGTAAGTTTTTCGCCATGCAAAGCGAGTATGTGGAGGAAGCATTCCTTGTACTTACCCAAATTTGGGTTTTCCAGGGGCGTTTACGGATCTGCCGCGCAGCATATCAGATGCTGCCGAGTTTTATCAAGCCGAAGAGGGGATGTCTACGGAGAAGCTATTCTAGTCTCAACATCTTGGACCCGAACATCCGGTGCCCTTTAGCGACCAGCTGAAACGGCTGGTCGAGCTGCATAGGTCCACAGAGCTAGCCATGAGGGACCTAATAGTCCGGCTGTGGCCTGCCGAGCCCATACCTAGCAGCTACTTCGGACTTGTGAAGCGGCTTATGAGTGCCTGTCCGCATCTCGAAACCGTGAAGCGGTCGGTCTGCATTGAGGGTGCACGGATGGCATTTGCCCGCGTCAAGACGCATTGGGCGAAGCTGGATGCCAAGAAGCTGATGACCGAGGGGCCGCCGGAGGGCAAGGAGCATCGTCGACCTGAGCTTTATTTTGATAGTGTCCTGGAGGGATCCCGCCTTGTGGCGGAGCAATGTTCGAAGAATGTTATATTCCCATGAAAACATTCGTATTATCTTGTGCTGTAATATGGAGCAATGATGTTGTGTAATATAATGCTTGCGATTTAAATTTTACCTCCTGTACGGCCGTTTATGAAATTTGAGGGTTGACCAGTCGTCGGCTTCCGCCCCCACGTAGGTAGTACGGGGGTGTTCGGGATAAATCTAAACACTCTTTACTCCACATTCTGGTCCTTAAAGGAGGTGTTTAGCGCAACGAACAAGGCAATTAGACTATGCGGCCTTTACCGCCCTCACTTAGCCATAGGAGTTTGACAATAAGGAATTCGGCGAAGCCCCTGGTATTCGGAAGGCCGAACTAGGGGCGTAATGTTGGGGAACGTAGTAATTTCAAAAAATTTCCTACGAACACGCAAGATCATGGTGATGCATAGCAACGAGAAGGGAGAGTGTTGTCCACGTACCCTCGTAGACCGATAGCGGAAGCGTTAACACAACGCGGTTGATGTAGTCGTACGTCTTCACGACCCGACCGATCAAGTACCGAACGTACGGCACCTCCGAGTTCAGCACACGTTCAGCTCAATGACGTCCCTCGAACTCCGATCCAGCCGAGTGTTGAGGGAGAGTTTCGTCAGCACGACGGCGTGGTGACGATGATGATGTTCTACCGACGCAGGGCTTCGCCTAAGCACCGCTACGATATTATCGAGGTGTAATATGGTGGAGGGGGGCACCGCACACGGCTAAGAGATCAATAGATCAATTGTTGTGTCTATGGGGTGCCCCCCTGCCCCCGTATATAAAGGAGCAAGGGGGAGGCCGCCGGCCAAGGAGGAGGGCGCGCCAAGGGGGGAGTCCTACTCCCACCGGGAGTAGGACTCCTCCTTTCCTTGTTGGAATAGGAGAAGGGAAGGGAGAAAGAGAAAGAAGGAAGGGGGCGCCCCCCCTCCCTAGTCCAATTCGGACTAGTCCATGGGGAGGGGTGCGGCCACCCTTTGGGGCCTTTCTCTCCTTTCCCGTATGGCCCACTAAGGCCCAATACGAATTCCCGTAACTCTCCGGTACTCCGAAAAATACCCGAATCACTCGGAACCTTTCCGAAGTCCGAATATAGTCGTCCAATATATCGATCTTTACGTCTCGGCCATTTCGAGACTCCTCGTCATGTCCACGATCTCATCCGGGACTCCGAACTCCTTCGGTACATCAAAACACATAAACTCATAATATAACCGTCATCGTAACGCATGCGGACCCTACGGGTTCGAGAACTATGTAGACATGACCGAGACACCTCTCCGGTCAATAACCAATAGCGGAACCTGGATGCTCATATTGGCTCCCACATATTCTACGAAGATCTTTATCGGTCAGTCCGCATAACAACATACGTTGTTCCCTTTGTCATCGGTATGTTACTTGCCCGAGATTTGATCGTCGGTATCTCAATACCTAGTTCAATCTCGTTACCGACAAGTCTCTTTACTCGTTCTGTAATACATCATCCCGCAACTAACTCATTAGTTGCAATGCTTGCAAGGCTTATAGTGATGTGCATTACCGAGTGGGCCCAGAGATACCTCTCCGACAATCGGAGTGACAAATCCTAATCTCGAAATACGCCAACCCAACAAGTACCTTCGGAGACACCTGTAGAGCACCTTTATAATCACCCAGTTATGTTGTGACGTTTGGTAGCACACAAAGTATTCCTCCGGTAAACGGGAGTTGCATAATCTCATAGTCATAGGAACATGTATAAGTCATGAAGAAAGCAATAGCAACATACTAAACGATCGAGTGCTAAGCTAACGGAATGGGTCAAGTCAATCACATCATTCTCCTAATGATGTGATCCCGTTAATCAAATGACAACTCATGTCTATGGCTAGGAAACATAACCGTCTTTGATCAACGAGCTAGTCAAGTAGAGGCATACTAGTGACACTCTGTTTGTCTATGTATTCACACATGTATCAAGTTTCCGGTTAATACAATTCTAGCATGAATAATAAAAATTTATCATGATATAAGGAAATAAATAATAACTTTATTATTGTCTCTAGGGCATATTTCCTTCACGTAACACATGCCTAATCGGGGAAACCGATTCCTCGCATGAAGCGGAGAAAATCTCTAACGATTTGGGACCTCTCGAACAGCTGACCAGCTCTCGCCGCATCATGACAGTCAGTTTTCGGCTTTCTCTACTGAGGTGCTCGTCCGGAAGAACCGGGACACAATCGCAGTAGTTCTCCCTTTACTACCCTAGCCGATATAGCGGAACGTAAGGTAGTAAGCACAGGAGCCGGGCAACCCAACTATTGACCAAAGACATGATTCGGAGCCGATGCATATAATGCTATAAGTTCGGGGTGCCGAACTGTACTGTAAAAGTGTTCGAACTTTTATTGCCGTAATGTGGGGCGTGATGAAGCCCCTGGCGCAATAATACGTACCAGAGTGTACGTGTGCAATGAGTAATTAATACAAAGAAAAAAAGGAGGAAAATTAAGTGATAAGCTGACGCTACCCTTTATTTGTGATGTGATTAACACGTCGAGGCGTACTTGTACAAGTAATGCGATAAGCGAGTAAGGCTATTTAACATGCCATGACCAAGGGCGAGCTGCGTACGGGTATGTAAAACAGGTATGGCAATCGTTAGCAGAGACCACTTGGCGATTTCCTTGTACGCCAGAGCTCCTTGCCTCCTTGGTGTGTTCTGCAAGCGGGTCGTCCGAATAGACCTCGAAAAGAGAAAAGCCTGAAATGAAAAGGGAAAGTAAAGGCGTGCGGATCCCAGGGTCGGTCGAGCCGCACTGCAGATCGCGAGCTAGGTATGCCTCCGTCAGTACCCATGGGGTTTTGAGTGCGTAGTTATGTACGCGCGGTACGAATGCCAGTCCCTCGTCGGGGCTGGGACGGAGGCTGAATTGCTAATTGAGCTCTTGACAAGCCGAGCTGTCCTATTGCAGTGTAGTCCGGACCCTCTTAATTGATGTCCAGGGGCTCGGCAGACGGATTATAGTGCTGCTTGAGAAGGCCGCTCTGTACTTCTGCTGCTAGGGCGGCTGTGTGCTCCTCTGTATGGAGGGAGTGTTCCGTGTTTCCATTTACTGTGATGACGCCGCGTGGACTGGGCATCTTGAGCTTGAGATAAGCGTAATGTGGCACCGCGTTGAATCTAGCAAACGCGGTTCGTCCGAGCAGTGCGTGGTAGCCGCTGTGGAAGGGGACGATATCGAAGATTAGCTCTTCGCTTCAGAAGCTGTCCGGGGAACCGAAGACCACCTCCACAATGATTGAGCCCGTACAACGGGCCTCTACGCCTGGTATGACTCCTTTAAAGGTAGTCTTTGTGGGCTTGATTCGTGAGGGATTAATGCCCATTTTGCGCACTGTATCCTGATAGAGCAGGTTGAGGCTGCTGCCATCGTCCGTGAGGACTCGTGTTAGGTGAAATCCGTCAATGATTGGGTCGAGGACGAGTGCGGCCGAACCGCCATGACGGATACTGGTTGGGTGATCTCGACGATCAAAGGTGATCGGGAATGACGACCACGGATTGAATTTTGGGACGACTGGCTCTACCGCGTAGACGTCCCTGAGTGCGCGCTTGCGCTCCCTTTTGGGGATGTGTGTAGCATATATCATATTCACCACTTTGACTCGAGGGGGAACTTTTTCTGTCCTCCAGTGTTCAGCTGCCGGGGCTCTTCGTCGTCGTCCTCGCATTGCGATCCCGTTTCCTTGCTCTCGGCATTTGACTTGCTGGCTTGCTGGAAAACACAGCAATCTCTATTGGTATGATTAGCTTGTTTGTCTAGGGTGCCATGTATCTGGCATGGACGATCAAGTATGCGGTCCAGGCTGGATGGTCCCTCGTTGTTCCTTTTATAAGGCTTCTTTCGCTGGCCGGACTTGGAGCCACTGAATCCGGCGTGAACCGTAGTGTCATCGGTGTTATCGCCATTGCTTCGGCGTTTGTGTCTATTGCGTCGGAGCTTGCTGGTGCTGTTTTTGGCCTTGGAGGGGCCTGTCTCGATGGCTGTGTTTTTGCTACGAGCCAGCCAGCTGTCCTCTCTCGCGCGCAAAAGCGGGTCATAAGCGCCGTGAGGGCTGCCATGGATTTCGGCTTTTCTTGGCCGAGGCGGCGGGCAAGCCATTCGTCGCGGATGCTGTGTTTGAAGGCCGCTAGGGCTTCGGCATCCGGACAGTCAACGATCTGGTTCTTTTTGGTTAGGAACCGAGTCCAGAATTTTCTGGCTGATTCTCCAGGTTGTTGAACTATATGACTTAAGTCATCCGCGTCTGGTGGCCGGACATAAGTACCTTGGAAGTTGTCAAGAAAAGCTTCGTCCAAGTCCTCCCAACTGCCGATGGAATTATCGGGCAGGCTATTTAACTAGTGTCTAGCTGGCCCTTTTAGTTTTAGTGGGAGGTATTTGATGGCGTGGAGGTCTTCTCCTCGGGCCATATGAATGTGTAGAATAAAATCCTCGATCCATACTGCAGGATCGGTTGTTCCGTCGTATGATTCGATATTGACGGGCTTGAACCCCTCGGGGAATTCATGATCCAGTACTTCATCTGTGAAGCAGAGGGGGTGTGCGGCGCCTCTATATCGGGCCGCATCACGGCGCACCTCCGATGAAGTCCGTCTGCGGTTATAGGCCCGGGCGTGACTAGGTTTGTCACGTCCGAATAGGTAGCCGTCATCCCGAGTCGGGAAGCGCCCTCGCGATCCGTAGATTGATCTGGTGTGTCCTGCTCTACTGTCCAGGTCCTGCCGAAGGTCGTATGTATGGTCCCGAGCTGTTCTATCTCTGTTTTTACGAGGCGGTGGGGCGGGCTGTCGTTCGGCCTGAGTTGCCGTTTTATCTCGACCGCAGGGTGGTCGGTCCGCCGCGCTATCCCGACCACGTGGTGGTCATTCCACATTGCACGAGGGAGGTATAGGATCTGGTGCCTCCTCATCGAACTGAGGTAGCAGTCTGCGCTTCGGGTAACTCTTGGCTGGGCGCTTGAGGCCGTATTCTTCGGCTGCCAGGACATCGGTCCATCTGTCAATGAGTAGGTCTTGATCGGCTTGGAGCTACTGCTGCTTTTTCTTCAGGCTTCTAGCAGTAGCTATTAGCTGGCGCTTGAAGCGCTCCTGCTCGAGGGGTGCCTCAGGCACGATGAAATCCTCGCTGTCGAGGCTCTCCTCATCCTCGGAGACTGGACGATAACTATCGTCATCCGGGTCATTGGGCATAGCCTGTTTATCAGGGTTAACTTGCCCGCTGTCTTGTTCCTCCTGTTCGGATGCTACTCCAACAGGGTCTTCATTGTTTTCGGCGTCGCCCGGAGTACTATTTTCTCCGGTGCCAGTGTTGCCATCTTTCGAGCGACGAGGCTTACAACGGCGTTTAGGGCGCCGGCGCTTGGACTGTGTCTCAGAAGGTTTGTTCGCAACTGGATCTTCTTTGTTATCGCCGCTAGCTTTTTTAGGCGTGTCAACCATGTACATTTCGTACGAAGAGGTGGCCGTCCAACGTCCAGTGAATGGCGGGTCTTGGCCTTGCTCCTTGTCGGCATCGTCGTCCATACCGTCGATGTCTTCGGAGCCATAATCAAGCATGTCGGTTAAGTCATCGACAGTGGCTATGGAGTGGGTGGCGGGTGGGAAGCAAAATTCCCCATCGTCAGCCTCTAGCTCGAACCGAACATAGTTCGGCTGTGAGTCCTTCTCCAAGGACAAATTCTTTAAAGAGTTTAGCACGTCACCCAAAGGTGAGTGCTGGAAGATGTCTGCGGCACTGAATTCGAAAATCGATAACCGATCCAGCTCGGTTTCCGCAGGCGTATATGGTCCGGAACTTATAGCCGGAGACAAGTCTGGAGTTCTGTTGACGCAAATATTGCAGGGTGTCGAGTTTGTGTGCGGCTCCAACGCCGTGGACTCTGTGGCCTCGGATGGCACGATCTGCTCCGGTTTCAAGGCCGTTGCAGCAACAGGAACCATCTCCTGGATGTGTTCCGATGACAGATTTAGGTCATGTTCATCGGAGCGACGGGGAGCGATCGTCGCGGTATCGAATCCGTCGAAGATCAGGTCTCCGCGGACGTCCGCGACGTAGTTCAAGCTTCCGAATCTGACCTGATGGCTAGGGGCGTAGCTATCGATCTGCTCCAGATGGCCAAGCGAGTTGGCCCGCGGTACGAAGCCGCCGAATACAAAAATCTGTCCGGGGAGGAAGGTTTCTCCTTGGACAGCGTCACTATAGACGATCGAAGGGGTCATCGAACCTTTTTTTCGACGGCACAGTGGAACTCTCAATGAAAGCACCAATGTCGGTGTCAAAACCGGTGGATCTCGGGTAGGGGGTCCCGAACTGTGTGTTTAAGGTCGATAGTAACATGAGGCGGGGGTACACGATGTTTACCCCCTACTTCCTGCTTGATTGATCTTGATGAATATGAGTGTTACAAGAGTTGATCTACCACGAGATCGTAATGGCTAAACCCTAGAAGCCTAGCCTATATGACTATGGTAATGAGTATATCCTTTCCGGACTACATCCTCCGATTTATATAGACACCGGGGGGATCTAGGGTTACATGGAGTCGGTTACATAAGAAGGAATCTTCATAGTTGGTCGCCAAGCTTGCCTTCCACGCCAAGGAGAGTCCAATCCGGACACGGGTACAGTCTTCGGCCTTCATGTCTTCACAGCCCATCAGTCCGGCCCATGGATAACAGGCCGGACGCCCGAGGACCCCTTAATCCAGGACTCCCTCACACGTCGGTAGAACCAGTCTCGCGTAAGCATACGCGTAATGTCGGTCCGGGCCGTTTCATCCAACAATACCGCTGAATCAAAGTATGACTATTATCGCCCACAACTCATTTGTGTTCTACTCGTGCATATAACATCTACACATAAATCTGGCTCTGATACCACTATTGGGGAACGCAGTAATTTCAAAAAAAAATCCTATGATCACGCAAGATCTATGTGATGCATAGCAACGAGCGGGGGAGTGTTGTCCACGTACCGCGTTACTAAACGCTTCCGCTTTCGGTCTACGAGGGTACGTGGACACACTCTCCCCGCTCGTTGCTATGCTTCTCCTAGATAGATCTTGCGTGATCGTAGGAATTTTTTTGAAATACTACGTTCCCCAACAGGTCAACCTTATCCCGAGGGGGTAAGGAGCTATTTATACCCTCAGTAGATTAGAGCCATTTGGAGCGGAAGTTTACCTACCCGGATGATCCAGATTACCATCCGGATGATCTGGACAAGGTCCGGATGATCTGGAAACGATCCAGGATGACAATGGTAAGAAAGAGCTGTGAGGTAGCCGGTTGATCCGAGAGAATGTCCGGATGATCTGGGGAAAGCCCAGATGATCCGGCTCCACCCAATAGGTTGCTGTTGTCAAGGGCCAATTACTCGGATGATCCGGGACAGGGTCCGGACGATCCGGGACTAGCCGGATGATCCAGACCAAGGTCCGGACGATCCGGGACTCAGTACGGATGATCCGGGTTCAGCCACAGGGTTCTGGTGTCAGGTGAGCCCCTAGCCGGATGATCCGGGACTAGGTCCGGATGATCTGGGCTAAGCCCGGACAATCCGAGACCTGGTCCGGATGATCCGGCTAGGAACCCCTACGTGGAGAGCATGAGGTGTAGGTTTTGGCTAAGTGGTTTTCCTAGGGGTATTTGGTCTTTATAAAACAACTCGTGAAATAACATGTGTGACAGGAGAGAGTGACCAAATGATGATACTTGAGCAAAACTTGAACATACCCCTCGGATCCCCTCTTAATATATATAGTGCGGGATCCCTATTACTCAAGAAATGTATAAAACAAATAAACACTTCTTTTCTTGTTTGTCATCTGCTTGAGCACTACCTCATTTGATATGTCCATGATCCACATAGTTATGCCAAAGGAAACTAGTGACCTGTGTATATACTCAACAAACATGATTAGTCCCCTATATGTATTTTGTCATCAACATCAAAATATACCTTAGGGCAAGATTGCACTTTCAACCATATTCCATCTTCAGGGAGCCGCCGCCGTCTCGCCTTTCTGAGCAGGACACAAACCCTAACAGAACTCGAAAACACGTCTAAAAAATGGAGTCCTCCCACCGGCAAAGGCCGGGATCCACCGCGCCGCCATGGCCCTAAGGCCACCGGAGACGAGGCAGATCGGCAGCGGCGCCGGCGGAAGGCGGAGGAGCCCTATTTTTTTATGGAGGAGACGACTGTGTGCAAAGCTACACGGTTCAACACAAATATTTCTTGCTATTTTGATCTGAATTGAAGATCTTGTTTATCCCAAGAAAGTGGTTTGTACAGTCCTGTTCATTCCATCTATATGAGTTTTCATCCAAACCAGCCCTATAAACGAGAAGAGTTCCTTTTAGAATGATACATGACTAACTCGATGAACATTACAAACACAATGCTTCGAATCGCAAATACAAGAAACTACAAAGTAACTCATATAACTAAGAATTACAATGAAATCTCTCAGAAAAACATTCTCCATGGCCTCAGTCTTTACAACACAAAATGCTGACGATGTTTCAGTGAAAGAAAGTTGCAATCATACTAGAACACCGATACTGCCACTCGTACACCTACACGAATTTGACTACCTTCCGATGTTTTAGAAACCATCTTGAGTCGCCCATCGAAAAGAATGAAAAGTCATGGGAGTGGAAAGTACTTGGGGCGAAGGTGATTTTCTAGAGGTATAGGTCGTCGAACCACAACATCTTCTCTAGAACGCCAAAGAATAACACCCCAAAGTCACAATAGATCACACCAACAAAGGCAACAAAAAGTACTAACACAACTCATCTGATCCATATGAATGAATCTACAAGGGTATAAACCTAAAATTCACAAGATTGGGGGACACCAAACATGCAAAGACACACCCCGGTGGTCTGAGATGTCGATGAAAACCATATAAATAAAGCTAATTTAGCTTCTGAATATGCCTATGAAAGTCTTAGATATGTGGCATATTATATTCTCCCACTCAAAAGCCTTACAGGGCCGCCTTGGCCTAGTTTGATGCGCAGCACACCCCAGTGGTCTGAGATTTTAAATTCAAATGGTCCGGCATGGTGGTTCAGTCGTTGTATTTGTGCTCGATGTAGCTTCTAGATGGACTGAGTGGGTGATGAGTTTCTTCTTCACTGCTCCTTGTGTCATTTTCGTGTTTTCAAAATTCGATCCTTCGGTCCTAAGGAATGGAAAAAATAGTGTTCTAACATATTTACTATCACGCTTCTTCGGATGTTACGCTATAGCGGACGTGGAGTATTTGAGCTCGAACTCAAATGAGCCCGCATGAACAGTACAATAAAAAACTCAAAAAAATAAAAAATAAAAACTGAATTTTTTGTGGTGAACTTTGACAAATATTCTAAGTGCTTGCAAATTTTCATCATGAGATCACATTCGAGGAAGGCGTGACAAAAGAAATATAAAAAGGATGCTCTGAAAATGCTACTTTCGAAAGCATTTTGGAGCACTAATTTGTTTTTTTGCCACACCTTCCACGAATGTGGTCTCATTATGAAAATTTGCAAACACTTAGAACATTTGTCAAAGTATATCACGGAAAAATTCAGATTTTTTTGAATTTACTGTTCTACCAAACTCAAAAGGGTACTTTCCCACTATAGCGTGTTATATTGAGATATCGTTTTTCGTAAAAAAAATAATTGTCAAATATATCCCAACTAGTAAGAGACACATGCTTTGCACGTCATGAACTTTGTTCCATCATATTCACTTTGAAAAAATTATTTAATTTTGACATCCTCCGAACTGAAACACACCCTCTGTTTCTAAATATAAGACGTCTTGGCAGTTCAATATAAACTACAAAAATGTCTTATATTTAGAAACAGAAGTAGTTGTATACACGATCCAAGCTGCACTTAATACTACTGCTAGTAAGAGACACCCGCTTTTCACTCATAAACTTCTTCTCTCCTATTCACTTTGAAAAAATAATTTAATTACAATAGCCTCCCAAGTGAAAGAGTATACACCATGCACGCAAATACTTGGAAAATATGTACCTTCTGTCCTCGTAGTGATATGAGTTGTTGTGGTCTGGCTAATATTGGGTTGCGTAATATCACTTATTTCTACCGTGATTTTGTCTCCCTCATCTTTTTTTAGTGAAAGCCCCCCCCCCCCCCCCCCCCAGCCCCATTTTTATAGAATGAAGCAAACAGCACTAAAAACCAGAGCAAGTCAACTACTTAAAAGATGACCAAGGGCTTCACTTTTAAACATTTTACAACCCAAACTGAGAACAGAAACACAAGCCAACATCAGCCAGTCGTTGCGTCGATCTCCTCCTCGCCGGGTCCTCCGATCATCTCCATGCAATCCGAAGCACTTCTCCACGCCGCTTGTCCAGAGAAGGATGCAGCGTTGCAGCAAGGTTGCATGAGCATCGTTACAGAGAACTTTCCATTGGTGCAGAAAATGACTTAGCATTGCAAGAATGCAGTTGACATTTCGCCAGGTACGCCCCTGAAAACAGAATTCCTTTCTCAATTTCCACAAGCTCCACAAGGAGGCGACAATCACCATATTCAACACCGAATTCTTTTTAACTGAATGCCAAAAAGCACAAATATCATCAAATCCAGAAAATAGGCTAATATCAAAGAATTCAGAGACGGAGTTCCAAATATGTCGAGCTACAACGCAATCAAACAACAGATGATGAACATATTCATTCTCATTGCAGAAAAGACAAGAGGGGTCATCCACCTGCCTTCGTTTAGCCAGATTATCCCTAGTAAGCACCTTGTTATGTATGCACAACCAGAGGAAAACATGAATCTTTAATGGGCAAAGTACTTTCCAGAGTTTATCATTGACAACAGAAAGTACACCTCCAAAGTTAATTTTTGCATAAAAAGATTTCGCCGAGTAGACACCATTAGGTTCCAACGACAGATTGGAGTATCTATCTCCTCTCGAAGAGGGAAATTGTGGACTAGAGTCACTAATTGTTCCCAGAGCACCATCCCAGCCCGGTCCACACACCTTCTAAATGATAATTTCAGATTAGTTCCATCCCAGACCTGGGCAACTGTGCAATCGGTCTGGTTGCAAATACTACACAAATCCCAGAACTGCACCTTAAGGGAACAATCCCCAACCCAAATATCATGCCAGAAACTAATGAGCTTTCCATTTCCTAATTTTCACACATAATATGTTTTGGGTGCAGATAAAGCCCAGGTAACACTCTTCCAGAAAAACAGAGCCCACACCCCTTGTTTTGCCCAAAGCATATTAGGTGAATCCACCTTGTACTCATATGAGATAATATTTTTCCAGTCCTTATCAACATTATCAAAAAAATCTTTTCCCCACGAAGTCAGCAAGGCCATATTCAACTCTCTAAGGTTGGAAATACCCAACCTCCAAATTATTTCTTTCTGGAGATCAAACCCCAATTAGCTAAATGATACTTGTGCAGTTCACCAAGATTACCCCAAAAGAAATGGGCCATCTGGGAATTAATAGCATTAATAGCCCATTTAGGGAATTTGATCATAGCCATGAGATAGGTGTTAGGAATAAGCAACTTGTATTCCCATGAGGCCATAGGCCGATATATATACATGTACAGGTGTGGTACATATGCAGGAAACCCCTTATACTACGGGATAAATACGAAGGGGTATACATGACTTATACTATAACTCTAACACCCCCCCCCTCAAACTCATGGTGGAGGAACAACACTGAGTTTGGAGAGATAAAAGCCATGTTGTGCTCTAGTGTGGGCCTTCGTCAGGAAATCCGCCAACTGTAACTCGGAAGGCACATACTGAAGAGCAACGACCTGATCCTGCACAGCAGCGCGCACATAGAAAGCATCAACACCAATATGCTTGGTGAGCTCATGCTTCACAGGATCACGCGCAATGCTAATAGCACCTGTACTGTCAGATAGGAGCATAGTCGGTGTAGTGACAGAAACACCAAAGTCCTGAAGTAACCACCGTAACCAAGTCACCTCTGCCGTCAAAAGAGCCATAGCTCGCAACTCAGCCTCAGCACTCGAACGGGAAACTGCAATCTGTTTCTTCGTCTTCCAGGCAATGAGAGAACCGCCAAGAAAAACACAGTAGGCAGAAAGCGAACGGCGATCAGAAGGATCACTAGCCCACGTAGCATCCGCATAGGCCTGAAGCTGTAAAGAACTGGAGCTAGGAAAGAAGAGACGGTGAGAGATCGTGCCCCGAAGATATCGGAGAACACGAAGGAGATGACCATAATGAACCGATGTGGGAGCAGAAACAAACTGACTCAGAATATGAACCGGATAAGAGATGTCCGGACGAGTGACAGCTAGATAGACAAGACTGCCAACGAGATGACGATAACGCGTCGGGTCAGGGAGAGGATCACCATCAGTAGCACGAAGGTGAACATTGAGCTCCATAGGAGTCTCAACAGTGCGCTCGTCGGAAAGAGCAGCACGAGCAAGAAGATCCTGGATATACTTTTCCTGGGATATGAAAAAGCCATCAGAGGTAGAAGAGACTTCAATCCCAAGAAAATAGCGAAGAGGCCCAAGATCAGACATAAGAAACTGCTCACTAAGACGGGCCTTTACAAAGGCAATATACTCGGGATCATCCCCAGTGATGACAATATCATCAACATAGAGAAGAAGAAGAGTCCGGCCACGAGGAGAAAGGTGAATGAACAATGCAGGATCGTGAACACTTGCTGAAAAACCAGCAGTAGTGACCACAGAAGCAAAACGCTCAAACCAAGCGCGAGGGGCTTGCTTAAGGCCATAGAGAGAGCGACGAAGACGACACACCATGCCATCAGGAACAGAATACCCAGGTGGTGGCTGCATGTACACCTCCTCACGCAGCTCACCATTAAGAAAGGCATTCTTAACATCAAGCTGAGATATAGACCAGTGGCGTGCAGAGGCAACGGCAAGAAGTGTACGAATAGTGGTCATATGGGCCACAGGAGCAAAAGTCTCATCATAATCACGACCATGCTCCTGCTGAAAACCACGAGCCACGAGACGAGCTTTGTGACGCTCAAGAGAACCATCGGAGCGAGTCTTAACCTTGTAGACCCACTTACAAGTGATGGGACGAACCCCGGGAGGAAGAGAATCAAGATCCCAGGTACCAGTGCGTTCAAGAGCAGCAATCTCCTCTGCCATCGCAAACTGCCATTCAGGATGAACAACAGCCTGACGGTAAGAAGTCGGCTCAAGAACAGCAGCACCAGCGGTGGGAAATCCAAAGCGATCAACAGGCGGACGAGGACGAGAACGCAAGCCATAAGTAGGCTGAGAGGAAGAGGACGACTCATCCAAGGAAGCATCCACAGGTCGTGAACGACGAGTGTAATGCTGAGGAAGAGATGGAACAAGAGAAGGAGGAATCGCCAAGGTAGAATCAGGGGGTGGCGACGAAGAAGTCACCGGAGATGAAGGTGTAGAATCCGGTGACATGCTAGGTGAGGAGACCGGGGAAGATGGTGGCGGTGAATCGACAAGGGGTGAAGAAGCAGAGGGAGTGGGACGAATAGGCACAGGCGCGACGGGAGTGATAGGGGAGTCAGGAAAAGTGAGAAAAGAGATATCCTCCACGGAAAAGACCGAGGAAGATGGGCGTGGGTAAAAAGGACGAGACTCATCAAAAGTCACATCTCGAGAGATACGCATCCGACGACCGACAGGATCCCAACAACGATAGCCCTTATGCTCATCACTGTAGCCTAAGAAGACACACTCAACAGACTGAGCGGTCAGTTTGGTGCGTTCGCGAGGGGCAAGAAGAACATAGCAAACACAACCAAACAAGCGAAGCATCGAATAGTCGGGAGAGCGATCAAACAGACGCTCAAAAGGAACACCACCCTGCAAAGCAGCAGATGGCTGAAGGTTGATGAGATAGACAGAAGTGGAGATAGCCTCGGCCCAAAAATGAGGCGGAAGAGAGGCGGCGATCATCATAGCACGAGCCGTCTCAAGAAGGTGACGATGCTTGCGCTCAGACACACCATTCTGAGCATGAGCACCAGGACAAGAGAACTGGGCAAGAGTACCCTGCTCAGCAAGGACACCACGCAACATCTTAGAGATATACTCACCAGCGGAGTCAGCACGAAAAACACGAATAGGTGAAGAGAACTGAGTATGAACCATGGCAGCAAAACGCTTATAAATAGACAACACCTCACTACGTGAAGTCATGAAATAAAGCCATGTGTAACGTGAAAAATCATCGATGAAAATAATATAGTATTTATGACCACCTTTCGAAGTGAAAGGAGCCGGACCCCATACATCAGAATGGACTAAATCGAAAGGACGCTGAGACACTGACTCACTATGAGAATATGGTAGCTGAATCTGCTTGCCAAGACGACAACCCTGACACTCTAAAGAGACATCTCCTGAGACAGACCCCAGAAGGCCTCGACGAACTAAAGACGATAATCGAGAACCACACAGATGACCAAGTCGATGATGCCACTGCTTGAAGGAACCAGTAACAGAAGCGACATCAGCGGAGGAACTGGCGATGGTGGTGGCAGCGGAAGGAACATGAAGCCAGTCCAACTCCCAAAGACCCTGAGAATCACGGCGGCGAGGGCCAGCCCCAACCAGAGTGTGCGTGCGACGATCCTGGACAGAACAAGAGTCAACATCAAGGATGACACGACAACCAGAATCAGTAAGTTGACCGGCAGAAAACAGATTCATGGTAAGTCGAGGAACATGAGCAACATCAGGAACAGAATAAGAAGGAGTAGAAAGATGGCCTCTACTGGCAACAGAAAGTGGAGTACCATCAGCAGTAAAGACATGAACAGGAGAATCCAGCGAGCGAAGAGAAGACAAAGCGGAAGAATGAGAAGACATATGAAAAGAAGCTCCAGAATCCAGAACCCATGGGGATGTACCTGACTGTGTAGAGGGCGAGTGCTCAGTGCGGGAAGCATCAGTCACAGAACCAGCAGTACCCGTCGAGGAAGAACCTGAAGCCGCGAGCAGACGCTTAAGTCTCAGAATATCCTGCTCGGTCAAAGCAATGGCTGAAGCTGGCGAGGGAGATGACGCAGTCCCTGATGATCGCGCCTTGCGCAGGTGTTTCCGCTTGGTGTAGCACTGTGACTCAATATACCATCATTCTTGCAGTAGTCACAATGTGAACGGGGGCGACCTAAGCCTCCAAAAGGAGTGGGCAAGAGCGGTGGAGCACTCGAGCGAGAATGAAGCGATGCAGCAGGTGGAGTGGAAGAAACCCGAGTAGCGAGCACAGAGGGAACCTCCAGCAAACCAGCACCACGTAGGCGAGTCTCCTCAGCACGAATCTCTGAAAGTGCCTCCATGAGAGAAATACGGCCACGAGCAAGCAACTGAGCACGCCGGGGCTCAAACTCCTTACGGAGCCGAGACAAGAACTCGTAGACGCGATGAAACTCCAAATCAGCCTGGACAGCCTGGCAGCAGGGGCAAGTACGACAACCAGCACTGCGGAGAGAATCAAGCTGGCGCCAGATAGCAGAACTCTGTGCATAAAAGTCATCAACAGTAGAGTCACCCTGCTGAAGAGCATGCTCCTGACGAACCACAGAAAGGTATAAGGCATCACCAGAGGGCTCATAGCGCTGACGAAAACAGGTCCACATCTGGAAGACAGTAGGAAGACCCAGAAACTCAGAAGCAAACTGAGGCAGAACACTAGCAGTGAGAACAGCTGCAGCACGAGCATCATCATCAAGCCACTGGGTGTAAACAGACAAAGCACCATGATACGTCTGAAGAGCCTCCTCATAAGCCAAAGCCCTCTCATCATAGGCATGATCAGCAGCCTCATCAGCAACCTTAGCCGCATCCTTGGCGGCCTGATTAGCATCCGGAGGAAGAACCAGTGGAGTCGGCGGAGTAGGGGCCACCGGAGGAACCGGACGGGGCGGACAGCAGACCTCGCCAGAAAGAACACCCCAGAGACGGATGCCACGCATGTGAATGCGCATGAAGCCAGCGAACTCGGTGTAGTTGGTACCATCGAAGATCACCGGACAGCGAGGGACAGCAACGTAGCCTGATGCAGGAGACATTTTTTTTTTGCAAAGATCCAAAACTAGCAGAGGCCGGACGAGGACGGCGGCTGGGAACGAAAGCCGGCGCAGCAGACCTCAGCGCCTGGGCAGGAGCAGCGGCCTGGCGGGAGAGGCGCTGGCGGGAGCCGCGTTCTGGCGGGAGCGGCGGGCGGGAGCCGCGTTCTGGCGGGAGCGGCGGGCGGGAGATGGCGGGAGCGGCGG
>NC_057811.1:431137894-431138813 GCF_018294505.1 Triticum aestivum
AGATGCGGCCGGGAGCAGCAGACGGGAGCTGGCGGACGAGCCCGGGCGGGATCTGGCGGCCGGGCGACGGGAGTTGGCGGGCGGGAGCAGGAGGGAGCCGGCGACTTCGATCGGGAGCAGGGAGGACGGAGCAGCCCAGCGTGGAGGCCGATCGAGAGGAGAGAGAGCCGGCGGCTCCCTCCTGCTCCCGACCTAGCTCTGATACCATGTTAGGAATAAGCAACTTGTATTCCCATGAGGCCATAGGCCGATATATATACATGTACAGGTGTGGTACATATGCAGGAAACCCCTTATACTACGAGATAAATACGAAGGGGTATACATGACTTATACTATAACTCTAACAATAGGCAGGGATACTGATAACACAAGCACATATGAGAATAATCTTGCCCTTATAAGTAAGGAATCTCCCTAACCACCCAGTAATATTTTTAAGAAAAAAGTCCATTTACTACCCTGAATAAAGTCGGTGGTTCACTTTACCCCCTGATCTATTTTTCGGCTTCTTTTACCCCCCAAACAAACCCAAATCGGACAAAACACCTCCCTGGCTGGTTTTTTCTGCACTCTCTGCTGATGTGGCACTAGTCAACGGCGGTTTTGACCTGGGTGGGGCCCCCTTGTCAGGTTTCTCTCTCTCTCTCTCTCTCTCTCTCTCTCTCTCTCTCTCTCTCTAGGTCAGAACCGCCGCCGACGAAGGAGCTCGCCCCGAGCCCGAGCCACCCGTGCCCCACCTCCCTCACCACGTCGCCCAGGAGCGGCCGCCCTCTCCCCGCCATCGCGCCGGCGTCCTGCCAGAGGAGCCTCGTCCCGCGCCGCCGCAGATTGCCCCGCCCCCGCGCCGCCGTTGCCTCGCCGACCCCGCCGACCATGCCATCCCGCCGCCGCCCGAGCCCGCCCCGAGTACCCACCG